>NC_057806.1:1537300-1826917 GCF_018294505.1 Triticum aestivum
ACGCTCTTATATTTCTTTACGGAGGGAGTATGATTGAGCAGAGCTGGCGTGGCTTTGTGGACGACGACATGCATGGGAGGAAGTGATCTAAACGCTCTTATATTTCTTTACGGAGGGAGTATGATTGAGCAGAGCTGGCGTGGCTTTGTGGACGACGACATGCATGGGAGGAAGTGATCTAAACGCTCTTATATTTCTTTACGGAGGGAGTATGATTGAGCAGAGCTGGCGTGGCTTTGTGGACGACGGCATGCATGGGAGGAAGTGATCTAAACGCTCTTATATTTCTTTACGGAGGGAGTATGATTGAGCAGAGGAGACAGGAGAGACGCAACTTGAAGGCCGCCTGCCCTCTCCTCTCCCCGGGTTTGACTTTCATATCCAGCCATCCTCGAGAGAGAGAGAGAGAGAGAGCTAGCATCAGCATGGTAGTATGACTATAGACCTATGCTCCCTCTGGTCGGCTGCAAACATGCCAATACATGCATGCACCAACCTCTACCCAATCACAGCAATGGAGTACATATATACATGGCGTACGATTCAGAGAATTAATATATATACAGTAGCCACGCAACAACCACCGTTACATTGCAATCTGCTGTTACGATCGAGAGGGGCAGGGGGGGGCGGCCGCCCCGGCCCCCCAAGATCTAGGGGCCCCCTCCCAGGTGTAATATACGTATAAAAGTAAGTATAGTAGCAGGCCATAGCTTCACGTAGAAAAAAGAAGTAGCCCAGCCCAAGAAGGAAGGTAGCAGCGAACGCACATAAATCAGGGTACGATCATGCGGAAACAAATCAGCGTACACACGTAAATCACGTCGGCTCATTCTCTTTATATTCCATAACTATCGTGATACATTCTCCCTCCAAAAGAAAAATAAACGATCGTGTGACGTGAGGTCATCCCTAATTCCCTCTATTCTCTGTTCTCCGCAAGCTCCAAACTCCAGATCCCAAATCGCTTAGGGGTGACTAGTCTCTATTAGGTTGATCTCTTTTCCGTTCGAGCCGAACGGCTCGACGGGACCGTGCACCGCTGACCCCCACCAACATCCCTACCAATCTAGGGTTACCGCGAACCGATGGGAAGCTCCACTGCATCCACCCTAGCGCACACACAACCCCACGCCGATGACTCCACCATGGCCGTCGGCGCTGGTTCCTCGAGCCAAGGAGAAGGTGATCTCCTCCCTCCGCCATCAATCCTAGCCTACCCGATCCCACAGCATCTATCAGTCTCCGGGCACTGTATGCGGTGACGACACAGCACGAACATCACCTACCCCAGAAAATTGACATTGTCGGCCCGAGCGCACATGTACATCCTCGAGTGTCTGCCACCAGAAATCCACGTCACATCATCACCGAGCGTCCAATGACTGACGCCGATCTAATCAATCTCAGGTATGTCAACAGTACTATTCCATACAGTTTAAAGTAAAACTTCGTGCTTTGAGAAAGAAAGAATTTGATAAAAGTAGTTGCCATGAAGAAATTCTATAAGCTGCGGATGATTTTTTTTTTGCATGTTATATATCTGTTTGTTTTGGTTGATATGAATCACTTCATTGAAGAAAGGATATAACTCACTGTGTTGAAAGATTGTTCAGATTCACGGTGCATGTGATTGTTGCATCAGCTAAAAGAAGCTTTTCAAATTTAAAATTATTGAAGAACCATTTGGGATAAACAATGAACTAAAAGAGCTTAAATGGTTAGGTAACATTATGCATCGATAACAAACTATTGGATGATATTGGCATTCACACAATCACAAGTGATTTTTCATCGAAGAATCTTACAAGAAAATTTGAAGATATGCATATTATGTTTATAACAAGGGGCCCCAAATTATACTTTCGCCCCGGGCCCCCAAAATCTCAGGACCGGCCCTGTCTAAGCATACGAAATAGTAGCTTGCACGTGGTTTCTTAATAAGGTAAATACACCGGGAGTCATAGAACTTCCACGCGACAGTCAGTTTGGTGCACAAACTTATAAAATACGTGTTTCTGGTCATCAAACTTGCATGGACATTCATATACGGTCACATTTCGCTTACGCGGGCGTATCCGTGGCCTACGTTTCCATTTTAAAGTTACTCGTGCTTGACTTCTAAAAGTGAGCTCGATGGTATTTTGAGTTAGCCGCCAGTCTCCGCAGCAGGAATGTGCTCTCAGTTTTAAATTATCCTAAGGTTTATAGAATTTTGGATGATTTGTGATCCATAGATTCACGTCAGTTTCCATTGAAAAAAAATGAACCACCTCTCTAGCGATTCACGTCAGTTTTGGTAGACTCTCACACAAGGAATACCCTCCTATTAGGGTTTTAGTACTACGGTGCCAATCGAAATCTCCGACAAGTGTTTTATGTATTTGCTACCTCTACCTCGTCTCCATCGGTCCCTGTGTCTTGGTGCGGGGTAGATAAGATCATTTGGTAGTTAGGGAATCGGGATAAACCCTAGCTATGGAGGAAGTGGTCTTCTTCTTCATATCTCGATGATCATTTTTGTGACATGCTCAACTTCTTAGAGTGTGCTTGGCGATATCTGAATCAGTGGCTAGTCTCTGCAGCATGAGTTTGCATGCTCTCAATTTCAAGTTATCCTATGGTTCTGAGCATTTGATCTATTTTTTGACGATTTGTGATCCATGGACGTGGATCATCAAAGGTTTATGATCTTGAGGCTCATTTCTTTTTAACATCCTTGACTTCTTAAAGTGAGCTTGACGATATCTCGAATAAGCACCTAGTCTCTGCAGCAAGAATGTACTAACAATTTTAAGTTATCCGTGCTTGAGTCCTAAAAGTGAGCTTGACAATATTCCGAGTTAGCAGCTAGTCTTTGCAGCATGAATGTACTAACATTTTTAAGTTACTCGTGCTTGACTTTTAAAAGTGAGCTCGATGGTATTTTGAGTCAGCCGCCAGTCTCCGCAGCATGAGTGTGCTCTCAGTTTTAAATTATCCTAAGGTTTATAGATTTTTGGATGATTTGTGATCCATGCATGTAGATTCGCAAAGGCTTAGGATCTTGATACTCATCTCGTGACATTCTTAACTTCTTCAAGTGATATTGGATATCTCGAGTTAGCGGCTTGTCTCTGATGCACGAATGTGCACCTAGTTTAAAGTTGCCCTAAGGCTTAGACCATTCAAGTTCTTTTTCGATGGTTTATTATTCATCCATGTATACTCTCGAAGGCTTAGGATCTCAAAGCCGATTTTTTTCCATATGTTTGACTTCTTAAAGTGGCTTCATGATATCTCGAGTCATCGGCTAGTCTTTGCAGTTGAAATATGCTCCCGGTTTCAATTTATCGTAAGGATTAGAACATTTGAGCTATTTTTCAACAAGTTTTTGATCCATGCATGTAGATTATTAAAGCCTTACGGTCTGGAGTCTCATTTGCATGACATGCTTTACTTCTTAAAGTGAGCTTGACAAGTTAGCAGCTAGTCTCTGCAGCAGAAATGTGCTCCCAATTTCAGTTATGGCCAGGGTTATAGGATTATTTGAGTCTTTTTGGACAATTTCTGATCCATGCGTGTGGATTCACAAAGGCTTAGGATCTTGAGGCTCGTTTCTTTGGCATGATTGACTTCTTGAAGTGAACTTGACGATATCTCGAGTCATCGGCTAGTCTCTGCAGCAGGAATCTGCTCCTAGTTTTAAGTTATCCTTGAGATCGAGCTACTAAATGACCGAGATCCTAAGATGTGGAGAATCCTAAAGCGATGAATCAAGATATCATTCTAAGGATTGAAACACATTTATGCTTTAGATTCTAGCCGTTAAACGACTGAGATCTCGGCAATCCTACCGTAAGAAGTCAATCATGACACCAAAATGAGCCTTGAGATCCCCATCATTTGGGAATATATATAACTTGTGTAGAAATCATGGAAAAAGTGCTCAAGTGCTCTAAACCTCATGAGAAGTTGAAATGCGGGTCTCTGGAAGATTTCCACATCTAATGATCCCTGGTACATTGCTAATGGTAGGTTGCCAAAACACTTCGTTTTCATGATTCGGCCCGTAACGTTGCATCTCACAATTTTGGGGTTCTAGGATAATCTCCACGTCCAGGAACCCCGTACACTACTATAAGTGGTCGCCAAAACACAATGGTTTCATTTATTTCGGGCCTCATCGTGGGCTATAACTCACAATTTCAGGTTCCACAATGATTCAACATCTGAAATACATAAGAGCAACTTCAATGCGGTGACCCAAACAAACATTGATTTTGTTCACTTTTTGTCTGTTTTTTTTTGAAAACCCCACCCATATATTAATTAACTTAGAATGTTAATACAATCATTCATTACAACATGTTCCACACAAGCCGGAACGCAATTAATAAGAACACCATCAGACTTATTATTAAAACTAAACTTAGCTATCTCGTGTGCCACCTTATTAGCTTTCCTGCTAATCTTGGAGATCTTCACATTCGGCAGCATCTTAGAAATACTGAATGCTTCCTTCTTTAGGTCAACAAGGGGAGATCTGTCAAACCTGGAAGCTTTGCAGAGACCTTTTGTCTGTTTGGATCACCCGTCTGCTCGTTCATGCTTGTTTTTTCGTTTGGGTCAGCCGGTGCGCCCAACAGGGGCGCTTACATTTTGTGACATGTCCTCTCCGCCATTCCGTCGAACACCTGGTGGGTGAACTGCCCTAACCTGTCGTGCCACCGCCCCGTAGCCCCGAGCTCTCGCCTAACCCCGAGCCTATCACCGCCACCTTGCCGGTCTCCGGCTACTCCCAGGAGTTCTAGAGGTGGAAGCAGAAGCAGTCGGGCAGGTCCACCCACATCATCTCCGACGAGTCCTTGGCGTACTCGGGCATGGCTCGCCCTCATCTGCTTGGCACCAAAGGGAGTGCGTGCGTCGGACCGAGCGCGCCGGGGCGAGCGTGGCATGGCCCGGTGCAGCAGGGCGCGACGCGACAGGGCCTCCTTTGCAGTTATGTTGTGGGGTCGGGCCGGGCCGAGCAGGCGAATCTGAGGTAAATAACATAGCTGATTGGAGCAGGCCCTAGCCCAACACAGAGATAGTGGATTGCTGATGGGGAGAGCGGTGGCATCGTGGGCAAAACCGTCTCTCTGCCCAGTCAAAATTCCCCATTACCCATTGCTTCCCGTCTCCTTCCTTCCCCACAAATTTAGTACTCGTATTTACTTGCACCCCACTTTTCCCCCATTCCCCTTCCCTTCCGTCCGTCGCCGGGATCGGATCGCGCCGCTCTTCTCCGGCAGGCGCGGATCGCCGATCGACAGCCGGTCGGCAAGCAGCATCGGTTGGCAGGCCGTCTTAGGGGAGCAAGAAGAGGAGGGATCGACCGATGGGGCGGCTGTTCCTGACCAGCCTGGCGCCGGCGACCGGCACCATCTACTGCTGCAAGCACTGCGACTCCCACCTCGCCTACGCCCAGCACATCATCTCCAAGGTATCCATCCCTCTCCCCCCGTCTCTCCCATCTCCGTTTGCGTCCATCTTTGTCCTAACTGAACACGCGCTTTGGTCTTGTTTCTTGGCCAGATGTTCCGCTGCAAGCACGGCAAGGCCTACCTCTTCGACAAGGTGTAAGTGATTGATTACTGGACCATGCCTGAATCCCCCCATCTTGCTCATACTTCTCCATTTTTATTCATCATCTTGCTACTGCCTGTGCTCTGTTTTATTTACTGTGTGCTCTGTTCTTCTCTGTAACACGGCTGCTGCTGCTGCTGCTGCTGCATTATTATTATTATTCAGAAGAATTGATGTGCTCTGTTCTCTGTTTTACCGTGTGTTTCATTGTGTATGTGCCCTTCCTTCATCGGCAATGCAGCGTGAACGTGGTCGCCGGGGAGAGTGAGGACGACCGGATGATGACCACGGGCCTGCACACCGTCCGCGACATCTTCTGCGTCGCCTGCGGAGCCATCCTCGGCTGGAAATACGTAAGCGACATTCGCCTCAACATTGGTTCTCCTCTTCATTGTTCATCCTTGGTTTGATTGGTGGTCATTATACTCACTTGTCCATGGTCCTGTATGCTTGTTAGGTGTCTGCATTTGACAAGGATCAGAGGTATAAGGAGGGCAAGTTCATCCTGGAGAGGTCAGATCCTCATGCCTCTCCCTTTGTTCTCATATTGCTTCGCTCTCCTTTGCTTCTGGATCGAATTGCTAGCTACTCTGCTTTGCTTCAGGATCGAATCGCTAGCTACTCTGCTTTGCTTCAGGATCGGATCGCTAGCTACTCTTGCAGTCTTAGTTTTTACATCATATTAACCTCTTCTTAATCTGACATCATTTTCAATCATTTGTGTGCTAATAAATTGAACATGCAACTGCTGCGCTCATAGTTCTATGCTACCCTACTACCCTGTTAACTATGTCTACAAACTAAACTAGCTAGTTCACAACACTGATGATGCATCGCAAGGAAAAACACAACTACAACGCAAGTCAGCAATATGCACCGAAATCCGTTCCTCATCCTGTTCATTTATTTGGGCGAGGCGCAGGTGCAAGATCCATTCGGGCGGAGGCGGCCCTCCCGACCGCATCCAGCTGTGGGCTGAGCATGACGCTCGCATAAGTTCCAGCGAGGATGACGACCAGGGCGCCGTGTGACCTTGCAAGACAATGCAAGATCAGTTCATTAGGCAGGCAGACATGACATGACTGTAAATATTAGTGTTAATCAGCGTCGTTCCGTTCCCTGGCACTGCAAATCATGTAGCTGCTCGCTAGATGAAGAACCATGAATGCTTATCTATCTATGCATATGCAACCGTATGAACCAGACTAGTTGTCGTTCATGTACATATAAGAATGTGTCTCCACCAAAATAAAATCTTTGTCAGTTTAGTACTGATTTGGTTATCGGTCTATCTCCACAACACTAGCTATTAATCATTTGGAGGATGGATATCCCCTGCTGGCAGTGTTATGCATGCTATGTCCATCAGTTAAGCATTGGTGAACAGTGATCACATCTTTTTACACCGTCTGAGGCAGTTTTAGTTGATTTATTTACATGGGCTGTTTCCCCCCTTGTGAAGCAGAATATTCAGGTGGGGTTTACAAGTGAATTATTTAACGGGCGTTTAATTTGATAAAATAAATCCAGGATGAAACATTGAACGGAAAATGTCATTTCGATGAAAAAATTATGCATGGCAATGATCTAGGACAATTGCGTAAGAAACGTGAAAGAAACATTGTAACTGCATCATGTTCGGAACGACATACAATTCCCTGTTCTGGGACATTTTGTTGCATACATTAGCTGCAGCTGGTGTTTGTCTGCGTGGTTTGTTAGAATGGTGATGGTTTGAATTCTTCACATTTCATATACTGGGAGAATGACAACGAATGTTACCACTCAGAAGGGCAAATCTACTGAGGTTGCGATTCTGATCCACAACACATGTGGCATGTGGTTTCACATGCTGATCATTCACATTATTATTCGACTTTTGTTGTTGTTTCCTTCCTCATTATAGTAGTATATATATGTGTGTAAAAAGGCGTGGGGATTTGGAACTCGATTCCCTGGTTTGTTTACAGTGATTTGGTTCACCATCGCTTGTTCAAACACAGGAAATCCATGAAAAATTGGCTGGCTCTATCACCTTTCAGCATTGTCAACAGGAAGCAAATACAGTGGCGCACAAGCCGGCGAGACGCTTTTGATACAAATTCTCCTTCGTTTTGGGATTTCCTATGTAAGAAACGACATTTCTATTCTGTGTCGTTACAAGAATTTGTTAGTCTGTGTCGTCTTATGTCACCGGATGCGGCTATGTGTGAAGGCACACTGCATGTGTCACTTGTTGCAACTTGATAGTTTTCGTATTCTTTTGTAGATTTGATTATTCAAATCATTTTATTTCTTGAATCGTGCGTCCAAGTAACGAACCGTTTTCACGTTGTATTTCTTGCATCGAGATCTTTGAAATTAGATCCCATGTTAATAGGTTTCAACATTTTTTTCCACGAGAAAACTGAAAATAAGAAAAAATAAAAACTGACAAAAAAAGGTAAACCAAAATAAAAAACTGGCAAAGAAAAAAAAACAAAACAATCGGAAGAAAAAAACCAAAACCCAGAAGCACAGTTTTTTCATTTTTTTTAGGAAGCACGGGTTGTGCTTTTCTTTTTGATGGGGAAGCTAAGGTTGTGCTTCTCGCGGAATCAAATATGTGCTTGTAGAAGTATTATTGTGCTTTTCCCTTCTTTCGAGGGAAGCAAAGCTGTGCTTTCTTTTTCCGACAAACACAACTATGCTTTCTCGTAGAAGTATAGGTTGTGCTTCTCGTAGGGGCACATACTGTATTTTTTTTGAAGCACAACCGTATTTTTCCTATTTGGAGAAGCACACTACGCAGGTTGTGCTTCTGGCGTAAGCAAATTTTATGCTTATCGTGAAAGCACACCTGTGCTTTCCACGAAAAACATAGCTTCCTAGAAAAAAGTTCCATAAAAACCTTGGGAAAACCAAAGAAATATAAATAAGCCGAAACCCTCCTAAAAATCTCAAAAAGACACGTGAAAAAGGGAATCATGAAGGAGTACCCAACGCGTGACACATGGCGGCGGCTGGGCACACCACGCGAAGCTCCAGCGTCCCGGCGAGTACCTGCTAAAAGGATCCGGCTTGCCTGCTCCCTCTCCATGCTTCCATCCGTGCTCCCACCTCATCCTACGACTGTCTTTTTTTCTTTTTCTTTTCTAATCTAATCATCTCCCCCTTGATTTTAAAGGGGTGGAGCCGGGTCTTATTTTGTCCCAATCAAATCAAGCCACGTATGCGGGAGCACGAATGGGCGCACAAGCGGGGAGTAGGCAAGTCTCGTCCCTGCTAAAAAGCGCCCTCAATAGAGTAATCGCCAGTTAGTTGGTGGCCGGTTAGTAGGACGTGCCTCATCCTGCTAACATAACCCGATTTGTTTTCTATTTTTATTTCAAATTAAATGCATATGTTTCAAAACCTTAAATTTACATTGGAAGTAAAAAAAAACGAATTTGAAAAAAGGTTAACATAGTAAAAAAAAATTGCACAGTTTTAAAATATATTGATAACGATAACTATGAAAAAATGTCCATGACAATGATTTTTTCCCGTGTTTCAAAAAATGTATGCTATTGTTATAGAAAAGATGTTTGTGTAACGTCAAAAATGTTTCGTTCCATTACAAGAATGTACATCACATCTGATAGAAATCTTCCCGCGTTTAAAAAAAATTCATGAAATTTAGAAAAATGATATGTACAAACGTATTTTTTTGCATAGGTTTAAAAAATGTCTATTTACATAAAATTTATTTTAACATTTTAAGAAAAAATTATGTGTTTGCCAAAAATGTCCGTGAAATTTTCAAAAAAGTTTATACATCATAGAAAAAATCACGCAGTCTAGAAAAAAATGTTTATTTCTGTTTCAAAAATATACATAATGTATTTGAAATAAATTACCATGTATTCAAGAAGTGTTTGAAAAATGTATTTTAAGAAAATGTGCATCATGCATTTGAAAATTTTGCAGCTTGTATCAGAAAAATATATCATGTGTACTCTAAAAATGTATATTGTGTATTGAGAAAAGATTAGACATGCGTTGACAAAAAGAAAGCTGATAAAAACCGACAAGAAAACCCAAAGAAAAAAACAAGGAAGAAAGAAAACCAAAGTACAATGAAGAAAGAGAAGAAAAACAAAAAAACAAAAGAAAACAAAAAGTCTGAAGTAAAAATAAGACAGAAAGGAAATACGAGAAAACCAGTTAAAACACACACACACACACACAAAACTGGAGCAGAGAGCAAACCTACGTGTGGTACGAGCGGCAGGAAAGCAACTACACTAATGGGCCAGCCCGCTTGACGTCAACCATAGGCGATTCCTAATAGGAATCGGTACGGGCGACGTATAGCCCTGTCAGTCGTTCCTCTAAAAAAGCCATCAATCTTTGTCGCATGCAGATCTAATTACTTATTTTTTCCCTCTCAAGGAAAATGGAAGTTCAAATAAATTAAAATTCATTTTTTAGAAGCACAGTACATATGTAGAGGCTCACAACACAACACACACCCATTCACCCTGAAGAACACACGCATGCGACCCTACACTTATGAATACCTCCAAGAGACTAAGCCGGCAGATCATGAGATTGATGAAGTCTCTACAGACACCTCATTGTCGCCGAGCAAAAGTTCTATGTACAAAGAAGCCTTGTTTTAAACAAGGTACAATCAGAACAATAACAAACAATGATTTTTTTACGGGTGAACAACGGCTTTTTGTAGGGCAACCATGGGAAGATAGCCAAAACCCATCTCTGTAAGTAGACATAACACAACGATTACATAATGTAGCACTCAACGGACACAAGAAGGAACAAGAAAACAAAGACAGAGGAAGAATAAAAAACGAGCCATCACAGCTAGATCAAAGTGAGAAGAGAAAGAACTAGCATTGTTGGATAGGTTAAAAGGAGAACCAACATCGAGAGGACGTAGGAAATCTTCAAAGACTTCTACCTTACTAGAAGGGTTGGGCGCGCTTTGCCGCGCCGTTGAATTTGTTGGGATTCTTAAATTTCATTACTTACTTTATTTCAAAATATATGGTGTATTACTTTTTTGAAAAGTCTAATCTCTTTAAGTTTGATCAAACTTATAGAGAAATATATCATAATTCATAATATCAAATCGGTGTTATTAGCTTCATCATGAAATGAACTTACATTTTTTGTTTAATATTGTGAATGTTGATATTTTTGGCTATGGACTTGGTCAAAGTTAAAGAAACTTGACTTTCCAAAAAACTAATAACTCTTATATTTTGAAACTGATGGAATATTTAGTTTGGCTGATGGGGGAGACGATGGAGTGTGTTTTTATGTTTATTTATAATGCGGTTATTTGGTGGGCTTTTCGTCGTGTGATTCTGTGCTATCCACTAATCAACCCATATTTATATGGGGATATTTTTTTATCAGTGGTTGCATGTACTGTATTCATGCTATAGTATCACATGGTGGCGCTTTTTTCTAGGTGATGGAGTCTGCGAGGCGTTGATATGTTTTTATAGGCTGGTTGTTGCTGATTGATTTGAAAATTGTTGGCCCGATCAAAATCATAAATCAAATTCAAAATTGTATACCTCAATTGAATGAAAGAGCTTTAAAATTAGGGAACATAGAAAATTAAAATAATTAAATGGGAGGGCCCCTTGAGAAATTGTTGTCCCAGTCAAAATCGGATGAGCCAATTCTCAATTGTAGCCTCGATTAATTGTGAAGATTTAAAAATTATAAAGCATAATGTATTAGATAAAAAATTAAATGAGAGAGTTTTGAGAAATTGTTGACCTGTTCAAAATTAGGTGACCAAATTCCAATCGGAGATCTTAATTGATTGTAAGGCCTCTAATCCTAGGGAGCTTAGTGATATAGTATTAGAAGGGTAAGATGCGCTTTGCTGCTCCGTCGTCTCTATTTGGCCATGCACCTGATGATTTCAAAGGTAATTACATAACAGTCATCGGTTATCACGCTTGTTCGGACGTTCTTTTCACAAACATACAAAGAGACAACGCCACGATTGACATGTATCATAATTGGTATTTTGTCGCAAATTTATGGAAAAATGGATGGTATGGTGTTCATACAAAGAGACAACGCCACACTAAAAAAACAAAGAATAGATGGTATTTTGTTTTACACTTAAATTGCATCCTAGATTTTTTTTAAGAAAGAAATGGCATCCGAGTTATTGTCGCATGTATCCATATAACCGTGTGAACATAAATATCATTCCAAAAGCATCTCTTCACAGATAAGGCCTAAAAAGAAAGACAGGCATTTCACCTCCGAACTAATAGTGGAAGCTAGCATCATTCTGCGAAATGTGTACATGTGGGATGAACTGCTGATATGATCTGAGAGTTCATTAAAACTGGATACATTCCATTAAATATATAACTATAAACATCCACCATATTTCGTTATCCAGGCTTCTGATATACAGTCTTCGGTCTGTAATCTACTCTCAAAATCATGTTTCTAACTCAAAATATGGACCTTCATATCAAAGAAGACCCAAATTATAAAATAAAACACTACACTTGTTGCATCTTTGAAATAGCCATCGGCCTTTCCTCGGCCAGGAGCTGATAGTGGAATCAATATTATGAAGTAGAATGATCATTTTATGCAGCCCTATTCTCTAGTGTTCTGCCAACATGGAACTGATACAACTTGACACACCTAATCGCGCGCGAAGCCTCTTAGCGGCGGACCTCTTCTAAATGTTATAGCATATTATAGTGCTGCTATAGAGAGCTATTTAAAATGTTTGCTCATGTGTTTTGGGCAAAAGACCCTTAGCGCAGGACCTCCTCTAAACGCTATAGCTATAGCGGGCTATTTAAAACCTTGGCGAGAGCCCACCCAGTTGTAATTCCCTCGACAGTCGACACGACCAAGGGAGTTGACAGAGTCAAAATCAGGGCACACAATCCAAATCAGCATCCTCATTTGACCGTGAGCTGTTTAAAATTGGGGAGCATGATGATATAGAGTATATGTCCGGGAGACTTGTATAGGATTTGACCTTTAGGTGAGATCGTAGGATCAACACCAAAATTATTTAGACAATTCAAAGAATTCTGAATCTTTTTGACAACATACCTGCAAGGTATGTTTACAACTCTAAATCAGCTTCAAACTCGCTCTACAATAAGATATTCAAAAAAGACAAATTTGACTATGAATAGTGTCATCTTGGGGTGAATAGTATTTGGCACTATTCATATCCAATTTCATCTTTTTTGGTTCTCTAAGTGTACTTCAAATTAGGAGCTGAAATTTTTTGAGGTTGTACATCAAACACGGATGTGTGTCTACAAATATTTTTAGAATTTTTAAACATGTTCTGAGTCTTCAATAGATTGATCTCACCTAAAGCTAGATCCCATACAAGTCTCCCCCAGTATATGTCTAGAAGAGGTCTTTTGCCCCCTAAGTCATGTACACACATGGTAGAACAGGATCATTAAAAACACACATCGTAATACGCCACTTCTCTTCTTTCTAACTTTCTTACATGGTATTAGTCGCAAGTTCTGATACGACCTGTTGTAATATAAATGCAAAGTTTGTGGATGTTTTGCCTGAAGCCACGGTAAAGTTATCAAGATGAGCGTACACTAGTTAATGTTTGCATGCACGCTGATGCATTGCACATAGTTGGTATAGGCCAAGCAAAGAAACTTGTCCAGGCTCAGGACCAGATGAGATTTATCTCAGAATTTGACATGTGTACAACGGTGCAAGAAATAAAGAGAGAGAAACATGACATGTAAGCCAGCCTACATTGACGAACAGTGGTTAGAGGAACTGTAACATCCCAAATTTTTAATTTGAAATGTTATACATTAGATCATCATTGCATATCATGTTTTATTGCATTTTGCTTGATCCTAGAGATTCCACGCAACTCGAGGACCTACGGAGAGAGTTGGGGAATTCGTTATTTTCATATTTGGGTTTTTTTCAAATTATGAAAAGAGGATCGTTTGATTTTAATTATTTTTTCTCTGAAATATTTCTTTTATTAAAAATAAAAGAGAGATGATAAAATGACTTCCTCAAAATAAAAAAATATCAGAGATTTAATATTAAAATAAAATAAGATTTTTATTCGGAGTTTTGCCGCTATTTTATTTGAATTAGGAAAAAACTGCGTTTTTCAAAATTGCATTTTAGGCCCAAATAAATGTTCACCTTGTCCGTCTTATTTTTAGAGAACGGAGGAAATTTATTTCAGAATTTTTGAAGTCCGTTTAGTATTTCTTTTCTTTCTTTTTCTGCATGTAGATTTTTTTTTAAAAAGTCAAACCGACTAGGGCCGTATTCGGCCAGGACTCTCTGGGCCGGCCCCTTATAAGCCGCTCCCCCGAAGCCCGTTAGCCCCGCCCCAAACCCTAAGCCGCTCCGCCACACCGCCCCGCGCCGCCACGCGCCGCGTCGCTACGCCGCCGCCGCCTCGCCGGAGCCACGCCGCCGACCTGCCGCCCTCGTCGGACTCGCCAGAGGTAGCGCCGCCGCCGCCGGTTTTCTTCAGAAAACCGCACGTTTTTTTATATCTACGGTTATTTATTTATTTATTTAGATTGGTTTTTTCTGGTTTAGTTAATTAGCGAACGTTCATCCATACGTTCCTTTTAACGAACAGTTTTCGCTCGTTAGTTACAGATAACGAACATTCGTTCGTTAGCCTGTTCGTCAGTTTTTCTTTTTCTCAGATTTTCCATGATTATTTTTGATCGTGATTTCTGATCCGATTTTCATTCTAGTATAACTTTTCGCTCGTTTATCGAAATCAGGCGATTCAAGCGCCTAGAGTTTCGTCTCGAAACCCTCTTTCCGTTTAACCAACTTAAACAAGTTTTTGCTACTGTAAAATTTGACCTTAGTCCAGATTAGTAAACGAAGCTTATTTCTCTTGGCGTTTGAGTTTTGTTGCTTCGTTTGTTTTGATTCTTTTTGCAAACCGGAGTTCTTAACTTGAACTTTCTGGTTAGATCTCTTATTTGAGTTTTACCCGTGCTTTTGCTTGATTGCTTATTGTATGCTTGTTTGATTGCGATAGAGTACCCGGAGTGTGAAGCATGCTACATCGAGTTTTAGGTTTCGCGGATCATCAGCAAGGCAAGTAACACTTTGATCATACCTCTTGCTCCAGTTTTATTGCATTAGATCAACCCTCAAACATTGCATGGTTAGGATCTGAATTAAACTGTGGGTTGGGAAGTAGTTGATGAGGTAGGAACCCATTCACCTGTTTATTATCAAACCCTGGGAGTTACTTCTACGTTGCTTATATTGCCATACTATGCTAGTAGACGTGGATTGAGTTTGAGTGTATTCATGACAGATGTGAGATTGTTAAATTAATGGTTAACTTAATATGGCAACTTTAATACACATCTGGGTGGACTGAGGCACCTGGGGAACCCAGCGATTGCTTGTATTTTTGAAAATCCCGGGGTACCGTGTGATTCTCCTATGGACCGCCACCCAGACTCAAAGGGATCATAAGATTATTCATACTGGAAACTTCCGTGTGCAGCCACATGCCAATATGGGCTCTGGCATAGTTGATTAAGTTGTGGGAAACCTTTCCATGATGGGCTAGCAGATGTAGGGGATTGTAGGTGTACCGGCCTATCTATCGGTTAAGGGGACCTCCTTGGAAAGACTGTGTCTCGGTCATCCGTTTCTCAAACACCATGTAGTGCGAGAACTCCAACGGAGGTGATCGAGTCTTGTGGGGAAAAGTGCACAAACCTCTACAGAGTGTATAAACTAATCATGGTTAGCCGTGTCCCCGGTTATGGACATCTTGAGTATCTAGTTCTTGGATTATCATGTGGATCTCATCACTCTTAATATAATTTGATTAGGTTTAATGATAATTACTTTTAATTGGGATTGAGATGGGTGAACCTTCTCAATGTTTAACAACTACCATGATAGTTAAATAAAATTTATTCCTTTTCAGTAGGGAAAATTTGGCTTTACGCAAAAACATATCAACCATACAGCCTCCACCAGCCATATATGCATATAGTGATAGCTTTATTCTGTTCATTATTCTCTTGTGTTACCTTGCCAGCATATTCTATGTGCTGACCCGTTTTCGGGCTGCAACGTATCATGTTGCAGACTTTTCAGACGACGAGTAAGGAGCCTTAGGTCGTGGCCTTTCACTCAGTGATCCGTTGGAGTTGATGGACTCACTTTATCTTCCAAGCCTTCCGCTGTTATCGTATTAGATGGCCTTAAGCCATATTTATTGTAATAAGTTCTATTTTAAGACATTTGATGTAATAAGTGTGTGATTGCCACTCTGTTATAAATCCTTCAAGTACTGTGTGTGTCAGCATTATCGATCTAGGGATGACACTTATACACAGAGGTCAAACCGTTTGAGGTCTGGTCGCTACAAAGATGGTATCAGAGCACACGCTGAATGTAGGACACGACCACTAAGCTAAAGACCTAGATCAATATTCTCTTCTCATTTCTAACTCCTCTCCTTTTTCTACTCTTTAGGATGGCGGACACAAGGAACAAGTTTGCGCAACCAGATGAAGACGCCCCCTTTGGAAGACACTTGAAGGAAGTCACTAGGTACCTGAACATTGGAATACCAAACTTCACCGGGACTTACAACACCACTTTACCAGAAGAGGAGCGCTGGATGATTCAAGTTCAAGTTCCAGGAAGGACATTCACACTAGTCACTGAGCCCATAGAGTTTTCTTTCGATGCACCAACCTGGAGTCTAGGAAAGAGTATGGCAGCTCACATCACCATGGGACGCATTGGAGAAGTTTACCACAAGGATCTCAAGGATACTATCTACCAGATTTGTGGGCGCCAAGATGAGCAATGGGGGATGATTAGCACCAGGAAGGATAGATCCATTGCAGCTTTCATCCAGGAGTTAAACCAGCATATTCGTCGCCAGGAGAACCAGATGTGTGCAGGCATGATAGATCTGAAGAAGGCAATGACCAGGATCACGGAGCTTGAAGAAGAACTCAAGGCAACTCGTGAAGATTATGGGGAGGAAATCGTCGTACTAGTGGAGAGGAATAACGATCTGGAAAGGAAGCTAGGAGTATTCATGGGAGACCCCGCGTCAGGAGGAGAAGACGAAGAACCCAAGGAGATTTGTCCGGAGGACTACATCATTATTGACGACACCGATTCGGACCCCGATGATAGCGATGATGACTATGTTGATGAAGCTGGAGCAGATGTCATGGAGTCTTCGACCGATCAATATTTCTAGTTGACCACCAAAACAGTAGTAGTAGTCTACCATGTAAATAGTATAGTCCAAGCACTTTGTAACGATAGTTCTAGACCGATTGTATGCCCTTGCTTGATTGATTGAGTGATATGTTTGTGTTTGTCTCATGTGCATATGGGTAGTGTTTCCTCACTGGACCTCATTCTATTCTCTTCTCTCTAAACCCTCAGATGCCTCCGAGATGTGACCCCAGATTTACCTTTCCACCGGAGCTCACTCAGTTGATCCAGCAGCGGAATACCCTGATGCAGTTGTTAGTTCAGAACCAAGGCAACAACAACAACAACAACCCACCACCACCACCACCACCAGTTGACAACTTAGCTCGTTTTCTGAGGTTGCAGCCGCCGGTGTTTTCCAATAGCACCGAGCTGATAGTTGCATATGATTGGCTCCGCAGGATTGGAAGGGAGTTAACCACTACAGGATGCACAGATGCTGAGAAGGTGCGTTTTGCCGCACACCAATTGGATGGACCAGTAGGGAGAATTACACTGTCACTTATCCTATAGCCACTGTCACATGGGATCAGTTCCAGCAAGCTTTTCATACTGCCCATGTATCAGCAGGAACTATGGCCATGAAGAAGCGTGAGTTTCACAACTTACGCCAGGAGGATGCACTGTTGGCCAGTATGTGGATGAGTTTAGTAAGTTAGCACGTTATGACCCAGATGATGTTGCTACAGATGCAACTAAGAAGGAGAAGTTTCTGGAGGGACTGAATGATGAGCTAATCATGTAGTTGATGGTAGAAAATTTCAGTAACTACCAGGAGTTGGTGGATAGAGATCTCATGCTTAAAGGGAAGCAACAGTAGATTGACAACCGCAAGAGGAAGTATGGACAGGGGAAGTATAATTCTGGAGCCCAGCAGAGACCCCGTTTCACCCCGAACTCGGGAGGACTTGTTCATAACCATGGAGGCCACACTCATAATGGAGGAAGTTCGCACAACCATAGTGGGCCCAAGAACAACAATGGTAATGGAGGAAGTAGCGGACAGAACCGTTCCAACCCGGCAACACCCACCAAGAAGGATCTAAGCCACGTTACTTGCTACAAGTGTCAGAAGACCAGACATTACGCCAATGAATGTCCTAAAGCTAAAAATGGAAATGGCAATGGAAGCTCTGGGAAGAAGCCCAACCCTTTCAACAAGGGACAAGTGAACCATGTTAACATGGAGGAGATTGAAGCCCAGCCAGATGCTGATGACCCACAAGTATAGGGGATCTATCATAGTCCTTTCGATAAGTAAGAGTGTTGAACCCAACGAGGAGCAGAAGGAAATGATAAGCGGTTTCCAGCAAGGTATTCTCTGCAAGTACTGAAATAAGTGGTAACAGATAGTTTTGTGATAGGATAATTTGTAACGAGCAACAAGTAACAAAAGTAAATAAAGTGTAGCAAGGTGGCCCAATCCTTTTGTAGCAAAGGACAAGCCTGGACAAACTCTTATATGATGTAAAGCGCTCCCGAGGACACATGGAAATATCGTCAAGCTAGTTTTCATCACGCTCATATGATTCGCGTTCGGTACTTTGATAATTTGGTATGTGGGTGGACCGGTGCTTGGGTGCTGCCCTTACTTGGACAAGCATCCCACTTATGATTAACCTTTATGCAAGCATCCGCAAATACAACAAAAGTATTAAGGTAAACCTAACCATAGCATGAAACATATGGATCCAAATCAGCCCCTTACGAAGCAACGCATAAACTAGGGCTTAAGCTTCTGTCACTCTAGCAACCCATCATCTACTTATTACTTCCTAATGCCTTCCTCTAGGCCCAAATAATGGTGAAGTGTCATGTAGTCGACGTTCACATAACACCACTAGAGGAGAGACAACATACATCTCATCAAAATATCGAACGAATACCAAATTCACATGACTTCTCCCATGTCCTCAGGAACAAAAGTAACTACTCACAAAGCATAAACATGATCATAATCAGAGGGGTATTAATGTGCATACAGGATCTGAACATATGATCTTCCACTAATTAAACCAACTAGCATCAACTACAAGGAGTAATTAACACTACTAGCAACCTACTAGCACTAATCCCGGACTTGGAGACAAGAATTGGATACAAGAGATGAACTAGGGTTTTTGAGATGAGATGGTGCTGATGAAGATGTTGATAGAGATTGCCCTCTCCCGATGAGAGGAGCGTTGATTTCCCCCTCCGGGAGGGAAGTTTCCCCGGCAGAACAGCCCGCCAGAACCCTAGATTGGCTCCGCCAAGGTTCTGCCTCGTGGCGGCAGAGTTTCGTCCGAGAAGATGGCTTATGATTATTTTCCCATCGAAATAGTCCATATAGCAGAAGATGGTCACTGGAGGGCCACCAGGGGGCCCATGAGGTAGGGGGCACGCCCAGGGGGTAGGGCGCACCCCCACCCTCGTGGGCAGGGTGTGGCCCCCTTGGTGAAGTTATTACGCTCAATGTTTTTTATATATATTTGGAAAACATCATCCGTGAAGTTTCAGGACTTTTGGAGCTGTGCAAAATAGGTCTCTAATATTTGCTCCTTTTCCATCCAGAATCCCAGCTGCCGGCATTCTACCTCTTTATGTAAACCTTGTAAAATAAGAGAGAATAGGCATAAGTATTGTGACACAATGTGTAATAACAGCCCACAATGCAATAAATATTGATATAAAAGCATGATGCAAAATGGACGTATCAACTCCCCCAAGCTTAGAACTCGCTTGTCCTCAAGCGAAAAGCCGAAATCGAAAAATATGTCCACATGTTTAGAGATGAAGGTGTCGATAAAAATAAAATACGGACATGAGGGCATCATGATCATTCTTAGAACATCAACTTATATAATTCTTGTCATACGATATCTTATGCTAGAGTAATAATTCAATCACAATATCAAGTATGAATCATAAACTTCATTGAAAACTAACAAACTATAATCTCAGTCATTGAAGCAATTGCAATTTATCATAACATAGGAAAGAGTCAATGTATAAGAGCTTTTCAGCAAGTCCACATACTCAACTATCATATAGTCTTTCACAATTGCTGACACTCACGCAATACTTATGGGTATGGAGTTTTAATCGGACACAGAGAAAGATAGGGGCTTATAGTTTTGCCTCCCAACATTTTACCTCAAGGGTAATGTCAACAGTAATAGTTCATGAAAACCCACATCCAATTAGCTATATATACCAGGATCTTTCCAACATATTGTGCTTGCCAAAGGATAAAATGTAAAAAGGAAGGGTGAAGATCACCTTGACTCTTTTGCAGTATAGGAGATAAAAGTAAAAGATAGGCCCTTCGCAGAGGGAAGCAGAGGTTGTCATGTGCTTTTATGGTTGGATGCACAAAATCCTAATGCGAAAGAATGTCACTTTATATTGCCACTTGTGATATGGACCTTTATTATGCAGTCTGTCGCTTTTATTACTTCCATATCACATGATTGTATAAAGCTTATTTCTACCACACCAATCAATCATACATATTTAGAGAGCAATTTTTATTGCTTGCACCGATGACAACTTACTTGATGGATCTTACTCAACCCACAGGTAGGTATGGTGGACTCTCATGGCAAAACTGGTTTGAGGGTATTTGGAAGCACAAGTAGTATTTCTACTTGGTGCAATGAATTTGGCTAGCATGAGGGAGAAAGGCAAGCTCAACATGTTGGACGATCCAAGACAATATAATTTATCTCAGATGTAAGAAAGCATAACCCATTACGTTGTCTTCCTTGTCCAATGTCAACTCTTTAGCATGTCATATTTTAATGAGTGCTCACAATCATAAAAGATGTCCAAGATAGTATATTTATATGTGAAGACCTCTCTTTCTTTAGTACTTCCTATTAATTGCAATGATGACCAAAACTATGTTTGTCAACCCTCAATAACTTTTATTCATCATACTCTTTCTATATGAGCTCATTACTCTCCATAAGATTCACATGATCTCTTTGTTTCTTTTTATTTCTTTCTCTTTTCTTTTATTCACTTGGGATCATGGAAAAAATAATCAAGCCCTTGACTCAACACTAATCTTTATTATATAGCTCACGGACTCGATTACATAGAAGAATTATAAAGCAAAACTCATAACTAGATCATACTAAAACTTTTATTCTACTAGATCAAGATATTATCAAAAGGATCGAACTAAGAAAAACGGTAAAGATAAAAGTGATGGTGATACGATACGGGGGCACTCCCCCAAGCTTGGCAGTTGCCAAGTGGAGTGCCCATACCCATGTGATTATGTCTCTCTTTTCGGGGATGGTGATGTGATGTTCTTGGCGATGATGCCCCTCAAGATACGATTCCCCTCCTCAAGCTTGTTGACTTGCTGCTTGAGGTCCATTGTTGGTGTCAAAATCGGCGGATCTCGGGTAGGGGGTCCCGAACTGTGCGTCTAAGGCAGATGGTAACAGGAGGCAGGGGACACGAAGTTTTACCCAGGTTCGGGCCTTCTTGATGGAGGTAAAACCCTACATCCCGTTTGATTTATTCTTGATGATATGGGTATTACAAGAGTTGATCTACCACGAGATTGAAGAGGCTAAACCCTAGAAGCTAGCCTATGGTATGATTGTATGTTATCCTACGGACTAAAACCCTCCGGTTTATATAGACACAGGAGGGGGCTAGGGTTACACAAGGCCGGTTACAAAGGAGGACATATACATATCCGTATTGCCTAAGCTTGCCTTCCACGCCAAGTAGAGTCCCATCCAGACACGAGACAAAGTCTTCAATCTTGTATCTTCATAGTCCAACAGTCCGGCCAAAGGATATAGTCCAGCTGTCCGGAGACCCCCTAATCCAGGACTCCCTCAATAGCCCCTGAACTAGGCTTTCAATGACGATGAGTCCGGCATGCAGTATTGTCTTCGGCATTGCAAGGCAGGTTCCTCCTTCGAATACACCACGGAAGAATTTGAATACAAGGATAGTGTCCGACCCTGCAAAATAAGTTCCACATACCACCGTAGAGAGAATAATATTTCCACAAATGTAATTTGCTGACTTGTTTTTGTTGGGGAACGTAGTAATTTCAAAAAATTTCCTACGCACACGCAAGATCATGGTGATGCATAGCAACGAGAGGGGAGAGTGTGATCTACGTACCCTTGTAGACCGACTGCGGAAGCGTTAGCACAACGCGGTTGATGTAGTCGTACGTCTTCACAGCCCGACCGATCAAGCACCAAAACTACGGCACCTTCGAGTTCTAGCACACGTTCAGCTCGATGACGATCCCCGGACTCCGATCCAGCAAAGTGTCGGGGAAGAGTTCCGTCAGCATGACGGCGTGGTGATGATCTTGATGTACTACCATCGCAGGGCTTCGCCTAAGCACTGCTACAATATTATCGAGGACTATGGTGGAAGGGGGCACCGCACACGGCTAAGAATATGATCACGTGGATCAACTTGTGTGTCTAGGGGTGCCCCTTGCCCCCGTATATAAAGGATCAAGGAGGGGCTGCGGCCGGCCAGGAGGAGGGCGCGCCAGGAGGAGTCCTACTCCCACCGGGAGTAGGATTCCCCCCTTTCCTAGTTGGAATAGGATTCAGGAGGGGGAAAGAGGAGAGAGAGAAGGAAGGGGGGGGGGGGCGCCGCCCCCCTCTCCTTGTCCTATTAGGACTAGGGGGGGGGAGGGGCGCGTGGCCCAGCCCTGGCCGCCTCTCCTCTCTTCCACTAAAGCCCACTAAGGCCCATATACCTCCCGGGGGGTTCCGGTAACCTCCCGGTACTCCGGTAAAATCCCGATTTCACCCGGAACACTTCCGATATCCAAATATAGGCTTCCAATATATCAATCTTTATGTATCGACCATTTCAAGACTCCTCGTCATGTCCGTGATCACATCCGGGACTCCAAACAAACTTCGGTATATCAAAATGCATAAACTCATAATATAACTGTCATCGAAACCTTAAGCGTGCGGACCCTACGGGTTCGAGAACAATGTAGACATGACCGAGACACGTCTCCGGTCAATAACCAATAGCGGAATCTGGATGCTCATATTGGCTCCTACATATTCTATGAAGATCTTTTATCGGTCAGACCGCATAACAACATACGTTGTTCCCTTTGTCATCGGTATGTTACTTGCCCGAGATTCGATCCTCGGTATCTCAATACCTAGTTCAATCTCGTTACCGGCAAGTCTCTTTACTCGTTCCGTAATACATCATCTCACAACTAACTCATTAGTTGCAATGCTTGCAAGGCTTATGTGATGTGTATTACCGAGAGGGCCCAAAGATACCTCTCCGACAATCGGAGTGACAAATCCTAATCTCGAAATACGCCAACCCAACATGTACCTTTGGAGACACCTGTAGAGCACCTTTATAATCACCCAATTACACCCAATTACGTTGTGATGTTTGGTAGCACACAAAGTGTTCCTCCGGCAAACGGGAGTTGCATAATCTCATAGTCATAGGAACATGTATAAGTTATGAAGAAAGCAATAGCAACATACTAAACGATCGGGTGCTAATCTAATGGAATGGGTCGTGTCAATCAGATCATTCACCTAATGATGTGATCCCGTTAATCAAATAACAACTCTTTGTCCATGGTTAGGAAACATAGCCATCTTTGATTAACGAGCTAGTCAAGTAGAGGCATACTAGTGACACTCTGTTTGTCTATGTATTCACACATGTATTATGTTTCCGGTTAATACAATTCTAGCATGAATAATAAACATTTATCATGATATAAGGAAATAAATAATAACTTTATTATTGCCTCTAGGGCATATTTCCTTCAGTCTGCCACTTGCACTAGAGTCAATAATCTAGATTACACACTAATGATTCTAACACCCATGGAGCCTTGGTGCTGATCATGTTTTGCTCGTGGAAGAGGCTTAGTCAATGGGTCTGCTACATTCAGATCTGTATGTATCTTGCAAATCTCTATGTCTCCCACCTGGATTAGATCCTAGATGGAATTGAAGCGTCTCTTGATGTGCTTGGTTCTCTTGTGAAATCTGGATTCCTTTGCCAAGGCAATTGCACCAGTATTGTCACAAAAGATTTTCATTGGACCCGATGCACTAGGTATGACACCTAGATCGGACATGAACTCCTTCATCCAGACTCCTTCATTTGCTGCTTCCGAAGCAGCTATGTATTCCGCTTCACACGTAGATCCCGCCACGACGCTTTGTTTAGAACTGCACCAACTGACAGCTCCACCGTTTAATGTAAACACATATCCGGTTTGCGATTTAGAATCGTCCGGATCAGTGTCAAAGCTCGCATCAACGTAACCATTTACGATGAGTTCTTTGTCACCTCCATAAACGAGAAACATATCCTTAGTCCTTTTCAGGTTTTTCAGGATGTTCTTGACCGCTGTCCAGTGATCCACTCCTGGATTACTTTGGTACCTCCCTGCTAGACTTATAGCAAGGCACACATCAGGTCTGGTACACAACATTGCATACATGATAGAGCCTATGGCTGAAGCATAGGGAACATCTTTCATTTTCTCTCTATCTTCTGCAGTGGTCGGGCATTGAGTCTTACTCAACTTCACACCTTGTAACACAGGCAAGAACCCTTTCTTTGCTTGATCCATTTTGAACTTCTTCAAAACTTTGTCAAGGTATGTGCTTTGTGAAAGTCCAATTAAGCGTCTTGATCTATCTCTATAGATCTTAATGCCTAATATGTAAGCAGCTTCACCGAGGTCTTTCATTGAAAAACTCTTATTCAAGTATCACTTTATGCTATCCAGAAATTCTATATCATTTCCAATTAGTAATATGTCATCCACATATAATATCAGAAATGCGACAGAGTTCCCACTCACTTTCTTGTAAATACAGGCTTCTCCAAAAGTCTGTATAAAACCAAATGCTTTGATCACACTATCAAAGCGTTTATTCCAACTCCGAGAGGCTTGCACCAGTCCATAAATGGATCGCTGGAGCTTGCACACTTTGTTAGCTCCCTTTGGATCGACAAAACCTTCTGGTTGCATCATATACAACTCTTCTTCCAGAAATCCATTCAGGAATGTAGTTTTGACATCCATCTGCCAAATTTCATAATCATGAAATGCGGAAATTGCTAACATGATTCGGACAGACTTAAGCATCGCTACGGGTGAGAAGGTCTCATCGTAGTCAATCCCTTGAACTTGCCGAAAACCTTTTGCGACAAGTCGAGCTTTGTAGACAGTAATATTATCGTCAGCGTCAGTCTTCTTCTTGAAGATCCATTTATTATCAATTGCTTGCCGATCATTGGGCAAGTCAACCAAAGTCCATACTTTGTTCTCATACATGGATCCCATCTCAGATTTCATGGCTTCAAGCCATTTTTGCGGAATCTGGGCTCACCATCACTTCTTCATAGTTCGTAGGTTCATCATGATCTAGTAGCATGACTTCCAGAACAGGATTATCGTACCACTCTGGCGCGGATCTCACTCTGGTTGATCTACGAGGTTCAGTAGTATCTTGTTCTGAAGTTTCATGATCATTATCATTAGCTTCCTCACTAATTGGTGTAGGTGTCATAGAAACAGGTTTCTGTGATGTACTACTTTCTAATAAGGGAGTAGGTACAGTTACCTCGTCAAGTTCTACTTTCCTCCCACTCACTTCTTTCGAGAGAAACTCCTTCTCTAGAAAGTTTCCGAATTTAGAAACAAAAGTCTTGCCTTCGGATCTGTGATAGAAGGTGTATCCAATAGTTTCCTTTGGATATCCTATGAAGACACATTTTTCCGATTTGGGTTCGAGCTTATCAGGTTGAAGCTTTTTCACATAAGCATCGCAGCCCCAAACTTTCAGAAACGACAACTTTGGTTTCTTGCCAAACCACAGTTCATAAGGCGTTGTCTCAACGGATTTTGATGGTGCCCTATTTAACGTGAATGCGGCCGTCTCTAGAGCGTATCCCCAAAACGGTAGCGGTAAATCAGTAAGAGACATCATAGATCGCACCATATCTAGTAAAGTACGATTACGACGTTCGGACACACCATTACGCTGTGGTGTTCCGGGTGGCGTGAGTTGCGAAACTATTCCACATTGTTTCAAATGTACACCAAACTCGTAACTCAAATATTCTCCTCCACGATCAGATCGTAGGAATTTTATTTTCTTGTTACGATGATTTTCAACTTCACTCTAAAATTCTTTGAACTTTTCAAACATTTCAGACTTGTGTTTCATTAAGTAGATATACCCATATCTGCTTAAGTCATCTGTGAAGGTGAGAAAATAACGATATCCGCCACGAGCCTCAACATTCATCGGACCGCATACATATGTATGTATGATTTCCAACAAATCTGTTGCTCTCTCCATAGTACCGTAGAACGGTGTTTTTGTCATCTTACCCATAAGGCACGGTTCGCAAGTACCAAGTGATTCATAATCAAGTGGTTCCAAAAGCCCATCAGTATGGAGTTTCTTCATGCGCTTTATACCGATATGACCTAAACGGCAGTGCTACAAATAAGTTGCACTATCATTATCAACTCTGTATCTTTTGGCTTCAACACTATGAACATGTGTGTCACTACTATCGAGATTTAATAAGAATAGACCACTCTTTAAGGGTGCATGACCATAAAAGATATTACTCATGTAAATAGAACAACCATTATTCTCTGATTTAAATGAATAACCGTCTCACATCAAACAAGATCCAGATATAATGTTCATGCTTAACGCTGGCACCAAATAACAATTATTTAGGTCTAATATTAATCTCTAAGGTAGATGTAGAGGTAGCGTGCCGACTGCGATCACATCGACTTTGGAACCATTTCCTACGCGCATCGTCACCTCGTCCTTAGCCAATCTTTGCTTAATCCGTAGTCCCTGTTTTGAGTTGCAAATATTAGCAACAGAACCAGTATCAAATACCCAGGTGCTACTGCGAGCATTAGTAAGGTACACATCAATAACATGTATATCACATATACCTTTGTTCACCTTGCCATCCTTCTTATCCGCCAAATACTTGGGCAGTTCTGCTTCCAGTGACCAGTATGCTTGCAGTAGAAGCACTCAGTTTCAGGCTTAGGTCTAGGTTTGGGTTTCTTCTCTTGAGTAGCAACTTGCTTGCTGTTCTTTTTGAAGTTCCCCTTCTTCTTCCCTTTGCCCTTTTTCTTGAAACTAGTGGTCTTGTTGACCATCAACACTTGATGCTCCTTCTTGATTTCTACCTCCGCAGCTTTCAGCATTGCGAAGAGCTCGGGATTAGTCTTATTCATCCCTTGGCATATTATAGTTCATCACGAAGCTCTTGTAGCTTGGTGGCAGTGATTGGAGAATTCTGTCAATGACGCAATCATCTGGAAGATTAACTCCCAATTGAATCAAGTGATTATTATACCCAAACATTTTGAGTATATGCTCACTGACAGAACTGTTCTCCTCCATCTTGCAGCTATAGAACTTATTGGAGACTTCATATCTCTCAATCCGGGCATTTGCTTGAAATATTAACTTCAACTCCTGGAACATCTCATATGCTCCATGACGTTCAAAACGTCGTTGAAGTCCCGATTCTAAGCCGTAAAGCATGGCACACTGAACTATCGAGTAGTCATCAGCTTTGCTCTGCCAGACGTTCATAACATCTGGTGTTGCTCCAGCAGCAGGCCTGGCACCTAGCGGTGCTTCCAGGACGTAATTCTTCTGTGCAGCAATGAGGATAATCCTCAAGTTACGGACCCAGTCCGTGTAATTGCTACCATCATCTTTCAACTTTGCTTTCTCAAGGAACGCATTAAAATTCAACGGAACAACAGCACGGGCCATCTATCTACAATCAAACATAAATAAGCAAGATATTATCAGGTACTAAGTTCATGATAAATTTAGGTTCAATTAATCATATTACTTAAAGAACTCCCACTTAGATAGACATCCCTCTAATCCTCTAAGTGATTACGTGATCCAAATCAACTAAACCATGTCTGATCATCACGTGAGATGGAGTAGCTTCATTGGTGAACATCACTATGTTGATCATATCTACTATATGATTCACGCTCGACCTTTCGGTCTCCGTGTTCCTAGGCCATATCTGTATATGCTTGGCTCGTCAAGTATAACCTGAGTATTCCGCGTGTGCAACTGTTTTGCACCCGTTGTATTTGAACGTAGAGCCTATCACACCCGATCATCATGTGGTGTCTCAGCACGAAGAACTTTCGCAACGGTGCATACTCAGGGAGAACACTTCTTGATAATTAGTGAGAGATCATCTTATAATGCTACCGTCAATCAAAGCAAGATAAGATGCATAAAAGATAAACATCACATGCAATCAATATAAGTGATATGATATGGCCATCATCATCTTGTGCTTGTGATCTCCATCTTCGAGACACCGTCGTGATCACCATCGTCACCGGCGCGACACCTTGATATCCATCGTAGCATCATTGTCGTCTTGCCAATCTTATGCTTCCACGACTATCGCTACCGCTTAGTGATAAAGTAAAGCATTACAGCGCGATTGCATTGCATACAATAAAGCAACAACCATATGGCTCCTGCCAGTTGCCGATAATTCGGTTACAAAACATGATCATCTCATACAATAAAATTTAGCATCATGTCTTGACCATATCACATCACAACATGCCCTGCAAAAACAAGTTAGACGTCCTCTACTTTGTTGTTGCAAGTTTTACGTGGCTGCTACGGGCTTAAGCAAGAACCAATCTTACCTACGCATCAAAACCACAATGATAGTTTGTCAAGTTGGTGCTGTTTTAACCTTCGCAAGGACCGGGCGTAGCCACACTCGGTTCAACTAAACTTGGAGAAACTGTCACCCGCTAGCCACCTTTGTGCAAAGCACGTCGGGAGAACCGGTCTCGC
The DNA here is from genome assembly GCF_018294505.1 of Triticum aestivum. Taxonomy (NCBI): domain Eukaryota; kingdom Viridiplantae; phylum Streptophyta; class Magnoliopsida; order Poales; family Poaceae; genus Triticum; species Triticum aestivum. Next base: position 1,566,088 of record NC_057806.1, read on the forward strand.
GTAAGCGTACGCGTAATGTCGGTCCGGGCCACTTCGTCCAACAATACCGCCGAACCAAAGTATGACATGCTGGTAAGCAGTATGACTTATATCGCCCACAACTCACTTGTGTTCTACTCGTGCATATAACATCAACACATAAAACCTAGGCTCGGATGCCACTGTTGGGGAACGTAGTAATTTCAAAAAATTTCCTACGCACACGCAAGATCATGGTGATGCATAGCAACGAGAGGGGAGAGTGTGATCTACGTACCCTTGTAGACCGACTGCGGAAGCGTTAGCACAACGCGGTTGATGTAGTCGTACGTCTTCACGGCCCGACCGATCAAGCACCGAAACTACGGCACCTCCGAGTTCTAGCACACGTTCAGCTCGATGACGATCCCCGGACTCCGATCCAGCAAAGTGTCGGGGAAGAGTTCCGTCAGCACGACGGCGTGGTGATGATCTTGATGTACTACCATCACAGGGCTTCGCCTAAGCACTGCTACAATATTATCGAGGACTATGGTGGAAGGGGGCACCGCACACGACTAAGAATATGATCACGTGGATCAACTTGTGTGTCTAGGGGTGCCCCTTGCCCCCGTATATAAAGGATCAAGGAGGGGGTGCGGCCGGCCAGGAGGAGGGCGCGCCAGGAGGAGTCCTACTCCCACCGGGAGTAGGATTCCCCCCCTTTCCTAGTTGGAATAGGATTCGGGAGGGGGAAAGATGAGAGAGAGAAGGAAGGGGGGGGGGGGCGCCGCCCCCCTCTCCTTGTCCTATTCGGACTAGGGGGGAGGGGCGCGTGGCCCAGCCCTGGCCGCCTCTCCTCTCTTCCACTAAAGCCCACTAAGGCCCATATACCTCCCGGTACTCCGGTAAAATCCCGATTTCACCCGGAACACTTCCAATATCCAAATATAGGCTTCCAATATATCAATCTTTATGTCTCGACCATTTTGAGACTCCTCGTCATGTCCGTGATCACATCCGGGACTCCGAACAAACTTTGGTATATCAAAATGCATAAACTCATAATATAACTGTCATCGAAACCTTAAGCGTGCGGACCCTACGGGTTCGAGAACAATGTAGACATGACCGAGACACGTCTCCGGTCAATAACCAATATCGGAACCTGGATGCTCATATTGGCTCCTACATATTCTACGAAGATCTTTTATCGGTCAGACCGCATAACAACATATGTTGTTCCCTTTGTCATCGGTATGTTACTTGCCCGAGATTCGATCGTCGGTATCTCAATACCTAGTTCAATCTCGTTACCGACAAGTCTCTTTACTCATTCTGTAATACATCATCTCACAACTAACTCATTAGTTGCAATGCTTGCAAGGCTTATGTGATGTGTATTACCAAGAGGGCCCAGAGATACCTCTCCGACAATCGGAGTGACAAATCCTAATCTCGAAATACGCCAACCCAACATGTACCTTTCGAGACACCTGTAGAGCACCTTTATAATCACCCAATTACGTTGTGACGTTTGGTATCACACAAAGTGTTCCTCCGGCAAACAGGAGTTGCATAATCTCATAGTCATAGGAACATGTATAAGTTATGAAGAAAGCAATAGCAACATACTAAACGATCGGGTGCTAAGCTAATGGAATGGGTCATGTCAATCAGATCATTCACCTAATGCTGTGATCCCGTTAATCAAATAACAACTCTTTGTCCATGGTTAGGAAACACAACCATCTTTGGTTAACGAGCTAGTCAAGTAGAGGCATACTAGTGACACTCTGTTTGTCTATGTATTCACACATGTATTATGTTTCCGGTTAATACAATTCTAGCATGAATAATAAACATTTATCATGATATAAGGAAATAAATAATAACTTTATTATTGCCTCTAGGGCATATTTCCTTCAGTTTTGGCAACACGACATTATGCCATGGCCCGGTGACTATTCGAACCGTTTCCTTTAACTAGTCCCACACATAACGCGAGGCAGTTTTTTGACATGTCTTGTCAAAGCAGAGATCGTGTCCCCTTATCATGGGATTCTCATCAATACGGGCATGGGTAACCCAACCGCGCCATTGATTACGGCACTTGGGGATAAGCGAGTTTTACCAGGCTAGTGGGGACGCATAGTTTCGTCCGCCCATATAAAGGGATAAGGATTCACCTTTTCATCCACGCCTTCTTCCTCCTTTGCTCATCCATTTTCGCACACTCGAGCTCCAGCGCCCAAGTCCGCACTTCCCACCTCAACCTTCTCCAACCATGTCCGAAGCGGGAGGCAGGTGGATGGTCTCCTCCGTCACGGAGGGACACATCAAGAAGCCGAGGAGAGCCGGATACCTGCCCGACGACATCGCGCACCGGCTCCCAGATGAGGGGCAGCTCATCCCCACCCCCAGGCCCCATGAGAGGGTAGTGTTCCTTACCCATTTCCTCCGCGGACAGGGATTCCCTCTCCACCCATTCGCCCGGGGGATCATGTTATACTACGGCCTGGATTTCCACGATCTGGCCCCGAACTTCATCCTCAACATCTCGGCGTTCATCGTCATGTGCGAGGCCTTCCTCCGCATCAAGCCCCACTTCGGCTTATGGCTGAAGACCTTCAATGTCAAGCCGAAGGTAGTGAGCGGCTGCCAGGCGGAGTGCGGAGGCACCATGGTGGGCAAGATGCCAATGTCACATGGCTCGAGGGCTCCTTCGTGGAGACCATAAAGGGGCGGCAATCGGGGTGGTTCTACATCACCGAGCCGCGTGACCCTAAATGGGCAGCGGCCCCCGAGTTCCGATCTGGCATCCCCACGCGGCTCACCTCCTGGCAAGAGAAGGGCCTGTACTGGGGTAGTTCGGGAGAGCTGACCGGACTCCAAAAATGTATTCAAAACATGGTGAACAAGAAGCTCAAACTCGTCAACGTAGTCCAGGTCATGCTCATCCGCCGGATCCTCCCGTGCCAACAACGGGATTTCAACTTGTGGGAGTTCGACCCGGCCCAGCACCGAACTCTGAACAGGCTCTTCAACACAACTCACGAGGATGCCTGGAAGGTGCTATTCAAGGGTGCCGAGGTTCCCCCTCCCACTACCGAGGATCGCGGATTCTGCGCCGAAGCGCCAAGCCAGCGCGGTAAGCTTTTTTACCTCTCACAGGATACTTGTTTTTCATAGTTTGACTCTATGCGGGATCTAAGCTCTCGTACCTTTGACAGGACTGGTAGGAGACGGCTGGACAGATCGACTGTCCGGCTCCTTTGCCCGAAGGCCCAACAGACGCTCTCCTGACGAAGATGCTGACTCCGGCTCCTTACAAGGTGTCGGAGAAGACCAAGAAGGCCAAGGGAACCCGAAAGAGTTCCCGACGCCAGGCATCATCGGACTCATCATCCGATAACTCTGCGACCCACTCCTCCCCCGAAGAGGAGGAGGAAGAAGAAGATGCTCCCCCTTCAGTTGGGGGAGACAAGAAAAGGAAGGCTGCCCCAACTGGGAGGCGGAAGGGTCCAAGAAGGGAAGGACTCTCCTTCCGGACAGTTCCACCACCGCCGCCGAAGGCGAAGACGAGTGGCTGCTCAGGGCCAAGCCCCTGGTGAAGTTGTAAGTATTCGGATACCAGAGTAACTCATAGCATTCCTTTGTCGCACTGCTTCCCCTAACGCCGAATATGATTATGCAGGCCGCCACGAGCCCGTATCGATGTATCGTCGGACGGCTCCCTGGGCTCGTCGGATATGGACATCGATCCACTTCCGACCGCCACCTCCCCTTGCCCTGCGGAAGACGCCGAGGTATTGTCTCAAGAGGCACCGGGTCAAGTGATACGTCTCTGTCGTATCTACTTTTCCAAACACTTTTGCCCTTGTTTTGGACTCTAACTTGTATGATTTGAATGGAACTAACCCGTACTGACTCTATTTTCAGCAGAATTGCCATGGTGTTGTTTTATGTGCAGAAAACAAATATTCTCGGAATGACCTGAAACTCCACGGAACATCTTAGAAAAAACAATAAAAAATCCTCGCCAAAGATGAAGACCAGGGGGCCCACACCCTTCTCACGAGGGTGGCCCCCCCTAGGGCGCGCCCCTACCTCGTGGGCCCCCTAGAAACCCTCCGACGCCAACTCCAACTCTATATATTTGCTTTCGGAGAGAAAAAAAACCAGAGAGAAGAAATCATCGTGTTTTATGATACGGAGCCGCCGCCAAGCCCTAAAACCTCTCGGGAGGGCTGATCTGGAGTCCGTTCGGGGCTCCGGAGAGGGGGATTCGTCGCCGTCGTCATCATCAACCATCCTCCATCACCAATTTCATGATGCTTACCGCCGTGCGTGAGTAATTCCATCATAGGCTTGCTGGACGGTGATGGGTTGGATGAGATTTATCATGTAATCGAGTTAGTTTTGTTAGGGTTTGATCCCTAGTATCCATTATGTTCTGAGATTGATGTTGCTATGACTTTGCTATGCTTAATGCTTGTCACTAGGGCCCGAGTGCCATGATTTCAGATCTGAACCTATTATGTTTTCATGAATATATGTGAGTTCTTGATCCTATCTTGCAAGTCTATAGTCACCTACTATGTGTTATGATCCGGCAACCCCGAAGTGACAATAATCGGGACCACTCCCGGTGATGACCATAGTTTGAGGAGTTCATGTATTCACTATGTGCTAATGCTTTGTTCCGGTTCTCTATTAAAAGGAGGCCTTAACATCCCTTAGTTTCCAATAGGACCCCGCTGCCACAGGAGGGTAGGACAAAAGATGTCATGCAAGTTCTTTTCCATAAGCACGTATGACTGTATATGGAATACATGCCTACATTACATTAATGAATTGGAGCTAGTTCTGTGTCACCCTATGTTATGACTGTTACATGATGAACCGCATCCGGCATAATTATCCATCACTGATCCGGTGCCTACGAGTTTTCCATATACTGGTTTACGCTTATTTACTTTCCCGCTGCTACTATTACAATCACTACAAAATACCTAAAACACTACTTTTGCTGTCTTTACTTTTGTTGCCGCTACCACCACTATCATATTACTTTGCTACTAAACACTTTGCTGCAGATACTAAGTTTCCAGGTGTGGTTGAATTGACAACTCAGCTGCTAATACTTGAGAATATTCTTTGGCTCCCCTTGTGTCGAATCAATAAATTTGGGTTGAATACTCTACCCTCGAAAGCTGTTGCGATCCCCTATACTTGTGGGTTATCAAGACTAATTTCTGGCGCCGTTGCCGGGGAGCATAGCTCTATTCTTTGAGTCACTTGGGATTTATATCTGCTAGACACTATGAAGAACTTGAGAGATCCAAAAACCAAGATCTATCCCTCAACTACGAGGGGAGGTAAGGAACTGCCATCTAGCTGTACACTTGATTCACCTTCTGTTATGAGTAAGTTTGCGATACCTACATCTGCTTCTGCTATTCATTCTGATATGTCGCATGTTATTGATGATGCCACTTCTGCTATGCATGATACTTGTGATGAAACTGCTTCTATGCCTGGTACTACTGTGCCCCTTGGTGAATTTCTTGATGAACAAATTACTAGGGCTAGAGAAAAAGAAATTATTGAATCTGAATACAATGATGATAGTGATGATGAAAATATGACTGTTATTCCTAAGGGTTATCTTTTTGATATGGAATCTTCTACCGCTGTTTTAGCTTGCAAAGATAGATATGAGCTTAAGAGGCTATTAATTAAATGGAACAAAGAATCACTTAGAGATAAAATGAAACCCGACCCTGCTTTTGCTACTTCACCTATATGTGTTCCTGATAAGGATTATGAATTCTCTGTTGATCCTGATATAATTACTTTGGTTGAATCTGATCCGTTTTATGGCTATGAATCTGAAACTGTTGTGGCACATCTTCCTAAGTTAAATGATATAGCTGCCCTGTTCACTAATGATGAGGGATCGCGTTACTTCTATATACTCAAAATATTTCCATTCTCATTAAAGGGTGATGCTAAGATATGGTTTAATTCTCTTGATCCTGGTTGTGTGCGTAGTCCCCGGGATATGATTTATTACTTCTCTGCTAAATATTTCCCTGCTCATAAGAAACAAGCTGCTTTGAGGGAAATATACAACTTCGTGCAAATTAAAGAAGAGAGTCTCCCACAAGCTTGGGGGAGGCTTCTCAAGTTACTTAATGCTTTGCCTGATCATCCTCTTAAGAAACCTGAAATACTTGATATCTTTTATAATGGAGTAACTGATGCTTCCAGAGATTACCTGGATAGTTGTGCTGGTTCTCTTTTCAGGGAAAGAACACCGGATGAAGCTAAAATCCTATTGAATAATATGTTGACAAATGAAAATAATTGGGCACCTCCTGAGCTAGCTCCTGAGCCAATTCCTGAGCCTATTCTTAAACCAACTCTGAAGAAGAGAGGTGTTCTATTTCTCAGTCCCGAAGATATGCAAGAGGCAAATAAATCTATGAAAGAAAAAGGTATTAAAGCTGAAGACGTTAAGAATTTACCTCCTATTGAAGAAATACATGGTCTTAATATACCGCCTATTGAAGAAACATATGATCTCAATTCTTTATTTACTGAAGAACCTCCTGAACCCGATATCCCGACACAGGTAGTAAAGGTAAATTCTCTCTATAGATATGATAAAGCTGAAGTCCCTCCTACTAAAATTGCTAGTCAGTGCTTGGATGAGTTTGATAACTTTATGTTTAAGCAAGACGACCTCAATGCTTATTTTGGTAGACAATTAAAACAAAATGCTTATATGATCAGACGCTTGGGTGATTATATGGCAAATATTAAAGGTGAACTTAAACTTGTTAGCAAACATGCTTCTATGGTTACCACTCAAGTAGAACAAGTACTTAAGGCTCAAAAAGAAGTGCTTAATGAAATGAATAGTAAAAAAATGATTATGCTGTTAGAGTGGCTACTAGAATTGGTAGAATGACTCAGGAACCTTTGTATCCTGAAGGCCACCCTAAGAGAATCGAGCAAGATTCTCAAAGAAATAATATTGATGCTCCTAGTTCTTCTAAAAAGGAGAAGAAGAAAAATGATAGAACTGTGCAAACTTCTAGTGAACCTATTGCTGAACCACCTGATAATCCAAATGATATTTCTATGTCTAATGCTGAAACACAATCTGGTAATGAACATGAACCTAGTAAAAATATTAATGATGATGTTCATGATGATGCTTAACCTAGTAATGATAATGATTAAGAAATTGAACCTGCTGTTGATCTTGATAACCCACAATCAAAGAATCAACATTATGATAAAAGAGACTTTGTTGCTAGGAAACATGGTAAAGAAAGGGAACCTTGGGTTTAGAAACCCATGCCTTTTCCTTCGAAACCATCCAAGAAAAAGGATGATGAGGATTTTGAGCGCTTTGCTGAAATGATTAGGCCTATCTTTTTGCGTATGAGATTAACTGATGTGCTCAAAACAAATCCTTATGCTAAATATATGAAGGATATCATTACTAATAAAAGAAAGATACCGGAAGCTGAAATTTCCACCATGCTTGCTAATTATACTTTTAAGGGTGGAATAGCAAAGAAACTCGGAGACCCCGGAGTACCTACTATACCTTGCTCCATTAAAAGAAATTATATTAAAACTGCTTTATGTGATCTTGGAGCCGGTGTTAGTGTTATGCCTCTCTCTTTATATCGTAGACTTGACTTGAATAAGCTGACACCTACCGAAATATCTTTGCAAATGGCTGATAAATCAACTGCTGTACCTGTCCGTATTTGTGAGGATGTGCCTGTTGTGGTTGCAAACGTTACCATTTTAACGGACTTTGTTATACTTGATATTCCTGAGGATGATAGTTTGTCTATTATTCTTGGAAGACCTTTTCTTAATACTGCAGGGGCTGTTATTGATTGCAACAAAGGCAATGTCACTTTTCATGTTAATGGTAATGAGCATACGGTACACTTTCCAAGGAAACAACCTCAAGTTCATAGTATCAACTCTATTGGAAAAATTCCATCGATTATATTTGGAGGTTTTGAATTTCCTCTTCCTACTGTCACAAAGAAATATGATAATTCTTATTATTGGGGATGTGCATATCCCCGTTGAGGTAACTTAGTGTTATTCGAAATTTCTCCGGTTTCATGATTATTGGAATGAGTTTGTTAACAAGACTTGATCAACCTTGTTAATGGATTCTTTTCGATGACCATGAGATGGATGAAACTAGAAGCACAAACTTCTGTACCCTCTCTATACTTTCTGTTAATTAGTAGAAATAAAGTAAAAATAGTATTTTTCTGTCTGTTTCCTGACTTATCCGTGCAATATAAAAATATCCCGAAAATAAAAGTCCTCAGAATGCCATGCCAATTTAATATGATTTTTTCAGGAATATTTGTGGATTTTTAGTGCAAAAATTACCGCGGGAGGAGCTGCCACCTGGCCACGAGGGTGGTGTGCGCACCCCCTGCCTCGTGGGCCGACGGTGGCCCTCCTCCACTTATCCCATCACCCATCTTCTTCCTCTGTCTCACACAAACCCGAAAAACCAACTCAAGCACGAGTTCCTGCCACTTTTGCTATGATTTTCGATCTCCTTGCTCAAAGCACCTCTCGCAAAACTGCTTGGGGAGATTGTTGCTTGGTATGTGACTCCTCCATTGGTCCAATTAGTTTTTGTTCTAGTGCTTTATTCTTTGCAAATTTTTGCTGCATAGGTGACCATGTTCTTAAGCTTGCATGTCAAATTTATATGGTTCCAAGTAGTTCTAATGCTTGATTTAGGCTCTAGGCACTTGTAGGAGTAGTTGCTATCAGTTTTATTGAAGTTGGTTCACTTTTGTTTGAAGTTACTAAAAATTTTAGAATTTTTCAGAGAAAAAAAATATGCTTAGGAAGATGTTCCAAGGTGGTTCCTCTAAGAAGCAAGGACCCAGGATTGCTATGCACGATGCTGACGAGGATCCACCAAGAGATGCTCCAGTACGGCCTTGTGAATGGCCGTCGGAAAATTTGATGGACCATGCGGGAATTAAAGAAGAATTCAAAGCATATTTGCGCAATGCCGGTCTTGAGAATTTTGAGGCTAACAAATGCCCCCAGTATCATGATCTCACAAGTTCATTTGTGAGGAGGTTTGAGTATTCATCTTCGCATAATTCTCCTTCAGTCATGTTTGATCTTTATGACAAATCTTATACCATGGACTTAGAGGATTTCACTTCTGCTTGCAAACTTCCATCATGGGGTAGTGTTAGGGATCCCCCCTAAATCCGAATTTACAAACTTTCTTGCTAGTATAACTGTGGGGGAATCTAGAGATATAACGCAAGCTACCATAGGGAGCATTCACTTTCCTGCAGTTGGTGTCAAAACCGGCGGATCTCGGGTAGGGGGTACCGAACTGTGCGTCTAGGTCAGATGGTAACAGGAGGCAGGGGACACGAAGTTTTACCCAGGTTCGGCCCTCTTGATGGAGGTAAAACCCTATGTCCTGCTTGATTAATATTGATGATATGGGTAGTACAAGAGTAGATCTACCACGAGATCAGAGAGGCTAAACCCTAGAAGCTAGCCTATGGTATGATTGTTGTTCGTCCTACGGACTAAAACTCCCCGGTGTTTATAGACACCGGAGAGGGCTAGGGTTACACAGAGTCAGTTACAATGGTAGGAGATCTACATATCCGTATCGCCAAGCTTGCCTTCCACGCCAAGGAAAGTCCCTTCCGGACACGGGACGAAGTCTTCAATCTTGTATCTTCATAGTCCAGGAGTCCGGCCGAAGGTATAGTTCGGCCATCCGGACACCCCCTAATCCAGGACTCCCTCAGTAGCCCCTGAACCAGGCTTCAATGACGACAAGTCCGGCGTGCAGATTGTCTTCGGCATTGCAAGGCAGGTTCCTCCTCCAAGTACTTCATAGAAGATTTTGAACACAAGGGTAGTTTCCCGCTCTGCAAAATAAGTTTCCACATATTGCCATAGAGAGAATAACATTTACACAAATCTAATCTGCTGACGTATTCTGTAGCGTGACATCAAACCATGGCCAAGTCTTTATTCGAATCATTTTACTGTCCCACCTCAGCGCGTTTAGCGAGGCGGTTTCCTTGGCACGTCTTGTTAAAGCAGAGATCGTGTCCCCTTATTCCGGGATTCTCATCAATACTGGTGTGGGTAACCCAACCGCGCCATTGACTGCGGCGCTTGGGAGATAAGCGAGTTTTACCAGGCTGGTGGGGGCGCATAGTTGCGTCTACCCATATAAGGGGATAAGGATCCACCTTTTCATCCACACCTTCTTCCTCCTTTGCCTATCCATTTCCGCGCACTCGAGCTCCAGCACCCAAGTCCGCACACCCCACCTCAACTTTCTCCAGCCATGTTCGGAGCGGGAGGCAAGTGGATGGTCTCCTCCGTCACGGAGGGACACATCAAAAGACTAAGGAAGGCCGGATACTTGTCTAACGACATTGCGCACCAGCTTCCCGAAGAGGGGCAGCTCATCCCCACCCCTAGGCTCCATGAGAGGGTGGTGTTCCTCCCCCATTTCCTCCGCGGACTGGGCTTCCCTCTCCACCCATTTGTCCGGGGTCTCATGTTCTACTATGGCCTGGATCTCCACGATCTGGCCCCGAATTTTGTCCTCAACATCTCGGCGTTTATTATCGTGTGCGAGGCTTTCTTCCGCATCCGCCCCCATTTCGGCCTATGGCTCAAGACTTTCAATGTCAAGCCGAAGGTGGTGCGCGGCACCCAAGCGGAGTGCAGAGGTGCCATGGTGGGCAAGATGCCCAATGTCCTATGGTTCGAGGTCTCCTTCGTGGAGTCCCTAAAGGGGTGGCAGTCAGGGTGGTTTTACATCACCGAGCCGCGCGACCCTGAATGGGTCGCAACCCCCGAGTTCCGATCCGGACCCCCTACGCGGCTCGCCTCCTGGAAAGAGACGGGCCTGTCGTGGGGTAAAAAAGGAGAGCTGACCGGACTCCAAACATGTGTCCAAACCCTGGTGGACAGGAATCTCAAACTTGTCAACGTAGTCCAGGTTATGCTCATCCGTCGGATCCTCCCGTGTCAACAATGGGCTTTCAACCTGTGGGAGTTCGACCCGGCACGACACCGAACTCTGAGCAGGCTCTTCGACACGATGTACGAAGATGCCTGGAAGGTGCTTTTCAAGGGCGCCGAGGCCCCCGCATCCGCTACCGAGGATCGCGGATTCAGCATGCAGCGTCACGCTCGTGCGGTAAGCTGTTTTCACCTTTTACAGGGTATTAGTCTTTCATAGTTTGACTCCATGCAGGATCTAAGTTCCCTTACCTTTGACAGGATTGGCAGGAGACGTCCAGACAGATCAACTGTCCGACTCCTTTGCCCGAAGGCCCAACGGACGCTCGCTTGGCGAAGCTGCTGGTTCCGGCAACTTACGTGGTGCCAGAGAAGAAGGCCAAGAAGAAGGCCACGGGGACTCGAAAGAGTGTCCGGCGCCAGGAGGTATCGGATTCACCATCCGACGACTCCAAGGCACACTACTCCCGCGAAGACAAGGAGGAGGAAGAAGAGACCTCTCCCCCTCCAGCGGGGGGAGAGAAGAAAAGGAAGGCCCCCCAACTGGGGAGGCCGAAGGGTCCAAGAAGGGGAAAATCCTTCCTCCGGATGGCTCCACCAACGCCGACGACGGCAAAGAGGATTGGCCGCACAGGGCCAAGCCCCTGGCGAGATCGTAAGTGTCCGGGTACCAGAGTGATTCATAGTATTCTTCCATTGCACATCTTTCCCTTATGTCGAACATGTTTATGCAGTCCACCCAAAGACCGGCTCGACGTGTCGTCAAGCGGTTCCCTGGATTCATCAGATGTGAATTCTCTTCCGACGGCTACCTCCCCCCACCCTACGGACGACGCCGAGGTGCTGTCCCAACAGGTTCCAAGCCAGGAGGAGGTGGTCCTGGAGGCGCCACAAGGCGACCTCCCGGACTCCAGGCGCGAAGGGGATAAAACCCCCAAGGGCTCCGAGTCCGGCCTGGAGCCGAACACCACGCCGGAACCTTCAATGGTTCCGGACTCCAGTAGGCGGCCTCCTTCCAAGAGGAGTGTCGGTGTCAAAATCGGCGGATCTCGGGTAGGGGGTCCCGAACTGTGCGTCTAGGTCGGATGGTAACAGGAGGCAGGGGACACGAAGTTTTACCCAGGTTCGGGCCCTCTTGATGGAGGTAAAAGCCTACGTCCTGCTTGATTAATATTGATGATATGGGTAGTACAAGAGTAGATCTACCACGAGATCAGAGAGGCTAAACCCTAGAAGCTAGCCTATGGTATGATTGTTGTTCGTCCTACGGACTAAAACTCCCCGGTTTATATAGACACCGGAGAGGGCTAGGGTTACACAGAGTCGGTTACAATGGTAGGAGATCTACATATCCGTATCGCCAAGCTTGCCTTCCACGCCAAGGAAAGTCCCTTCCGGACATGGGAAGAAGTCTTCAATCTTGTATCTTCATAGTCTAGGAGTCCGGCCGAAGGTATAGTCCGGCCATCCTGACACCCCCTAATCCAGGACTCCCTCAGTAGCCCCTGAACCAGGCTTCAATGACGACGAGTCCGGCGTGCAGATTGTCTTCGACATTGCAAGGCAGGTTCCTCCTCCAAGTACTTCATAGAAGGTTTTGAACACAAAGGTAGTGTCCAGATCTGCAAAATAAGTTTCCACATATTGCCATAGAGAGAATAATATTTACACAAATCTAATCTGCTGACGTATTCCATAGAGTGACATCACACCACGGCCAAGTCTTTATTCGAATAGTTTTATTGTCCCACCTCAGCGCGTTTAGCGAGGCGGCTTCCTTGGCACGTCTTGTTAAAGCAGAGATCATGTCCCATTATTCCGGGATTCTTATCAATACGGGTGTGGGTAACCCAACCGCGCCATTGACTATGGCGCTTGGGAGATAAGCGAGTTTTACCAGGCTGGTGGGGACGCATAGTCACGTCCGCCCATATAAGGGGATAAGGATCCACCTTTTCATCCACGCCTTCTTCCTCCTTCGCCTATCCGTTTCCGTGCACTCGAGCTCCAGCGCCCAAGTCCGCACACCCCACCTCAACCTTCTCCAGCCATGTCCGGAGCGGGAGGCAAGTGGATGGCCTCCTCCGTCACGGAGGGACACATCAAAAGACCGAGGAAGGTCAGATACTTGTCTAGCAACATTGCGCACCGGCTTCCCGAAGAGGGGCAGCTCATCCCCACCCCTAGGGCCCATGAGAGGGTGGTGTTCCTCCCCCATTTCCTCCATGGACTGGGCTTCCCTCTCCACCCATTTGTCCGGGGGCTCATGTTCTACTATGGCCTGGATTTCCACGATCTGGCCCCGAATTTTGTCCTCAACATCTCGGCGTTTATCGTCATGTGCGAGGCTTTCTTCTGCATCCGCCCCCATTTCGGCCTATGGCTCAAGACTTTCAATGTCAAGTCGAAGGTGGTGCGCGACACTCAGGCGGAGTGCGGAGGCTCCATGGTGGGCAAGATGTCGAATGCCCTATGGCCCGAGGGCTCCTTCATGGAGTCCCTAAAGGGGTGGCAATCGGGGTGGTTTTACATCACCGAGCCGCGCGACCCTGAATGGGTCGCAGCCCCCGAGTTCTGATCCAGACCCCCTACGCGGCTCACCTCCTGGAAAGAGACGGGCCTGTCGTGGGGTAAAGAAGGAAAGCTGACCGAACTCCAAACATGCGTCCAAACCCTGGTGGACAAGAAGCTCAAACTTGTCAACGTAGTCCAGGTTATGCTCATCCGCCGGATCCTCCCGTGTCAACAACGGGCTTTCAACCTGTGGGAGTTCGACCCGGCGCGACACTGAACTCTAAGAAGGCTCTTCGACACAATGTACGGAGATGCCTGGAAGGTGCTTTTCAAGGGCGCCGAGGCCCCCGCATCCGCTACTGAGGATCACGGATTCAACACGCAGTGCCGCGCTCGTGCGGTAAGCTGTATTTACCTTTTACAGGGTATTAGTTTTTCATAGTTTGACTCCATGCGGGATCTTAAGCTCCCTTACCTTTGGCAGGATTGGCAGGAGACGTCCGGACAGATCAACTGTCCGGCTCCTGTGCCCGAAGGCCCAGTGGACGCTCGTTTGGCGAAGCTGCTGGTTCCGGCACCCTATGTGGTGCCGGAGAAGAAGGCCAAGAAGAAGGCCATGGGGACTCGGAAGAGTGCCCGACGCCTGGGGGTGTCAGATTCATCATCCGACGACTCCAAGACACACCCCTCCCGTGAAGACGAGGAGGAGGAAGAAGAGACCTCTCCCCCTCCAGCGGGGGAGAGAAGAAAAGGAAGGCCGCCCCAACTGGGGAGGCTGAAGGGTCCAAGAATGGGAAAACCCTTCCTCCGGACGGCTCCACCAACGCCGACGACGTTGAAGAGGAGTGGCCGCACAGGTCCAAGCCCCTGGCGAGATCGTAAGTGTCCGGATACCAGAGTGATTCATAGTATTCTTCCATTGCACATCTTTACCTTATGTCGAACATGTTTATGCAGTCCACCCAAAGACCGGCTCGACGTGTCGTCAAGCGGTTCCCTGGATTCGTCAGATGTGAATTCGCTTCCGACGGCTACCTCCCCCCACCCTACGGACGACGCCGAGGTGCTGTCCCAACAGGTTCCAAGCCAGGAGGAGGTGGTCCTGGAGGCGCTACAAGGCGACCTCCCGGACTCCAGGCGCGAAGGGGATAAAACCCCCAAGGGCTCCGAGTCCGGCCTTGAGCCGGACACCGCGCCGGAACCTTTAATGGTTCCGGACTCCAGTAGGCGGCCTCCTTCCAAGAGGAGCGAGCCTACCGAGCCGGTGACCTCCGTCCAACCGGAGGCACCGGACAATTTGCTGGAGACGCTTAACGGTGCCTCCATCGACGAGGAGCACCGCACTATTACGAGTGCGGTGATCCAGAAGGTTCAGTCCGCCAAGAGCGGACTAACTGAAGCCTATGTCAGCCTTCTAACAGGCTTTGAGGTAGGTAAAGAATATGTAAAAATATTACCACATAGATAGTAGCCCCTGATGCTCTGTTCGGTGTTCGGAAAGAAAAGCCAAATAGAGGATCTAATAATCGCAGGAGTCTAACATAACCAAGTCAATATGCGTATGCAGGCTTCGCTGCTGGCCTTCGCCGCACTGACTGCGAAGGTGGATACGCTGAAGCAGAACCTCGTGCGGTCCGAGAACGAGCTCGACCATGCCAAGAGGCAACTCGAGGAGAAGGAAGGTAAGTAATACCTTACGCAATTATATAGAGACGATGTGGTTGCAAAAAATGACAGGATCAACGTGCTATTATAGGCGCCACGGCCGAGGTGGCAACCCTTAAGCAAGCGCTGTCCGAGGCCGAAAACAGGGCGGCCACAGAGCGCACGGAGAGAGAGAAGCAGGAGGCGTGGGTGGAGGAGGTGCATAAAGAGCTCCAGGCTCTCGTGAAAAAACACGAGAGTTTGGAGCTTGACTCAAAGACGCAAGCGTCCGAGCTTGCGGCAGCCCTCAAAAGTGCGAAGTCTGCCAAGGTCGAAGCCCAGAAAGCCCTCAAAGAAATTGACGCGATGAAGAAGATAGCGGCAGGTAAGGCATTCATTATGCAAAGCAAGCATGTGAAAGTGAATTATTTGTTACTTACCCGAGTCCGGAGCTCTCCAGGAGCATTCGCAGATTTGCCCCGCAGTGCGTCTGATGCCACTGCGTACTACCGAGCCAAGGAGGGGAGCTCGACAGAGAAGGTATTCTGGTCTCAGTATGCTGCGGCCGGACACCTGGTGCCTTTGAGCGACCAGCTGAAGCAGATGGTCGAGCTCCACAAGGTTGCCGAACAGGCCGTAAAGGGCCTCATAGTTCGGCTGTGGCCTGGAGAGGCTCTACTTGGGAGCTACTTCGGGCTAGTGAAGTGGCTGGTGGATGCCTGTCCACGGCTTGAAGTAATCAAGCGCTCCATCTGCATCGAAGGTGCCCGTAGGGCGCTTGCCCGTGCTAAAGTGCACTGGGGCAAGATGGATGCGGAGAAGCTGGTGAAGGACGGGCCGCTGCCGGGCAAGGAGCATCGCGTCCCGGAAGCGTATTATGAGGGCGTCCTGAAGGGTGCCCGCCTGATAGCGGATGAATGCTCCAAAGATGTAATTTTTGAGTAAACTCGCATTTGTGATCCTGTACGCTGAAAACTTGTTCATATGCGCTAAGCAACGCTTTTGAATTTAAAATATTACCTTCTGTGCGGCCGTTTATCAAATTTGAGTGATGGCGAGTCGTCGGCTTCTGCCCCCATGCCACGAGTGTTGGTGTGTTCGGGATAAACATGAGCGCTCTTTTTCCCATTCTTGGGTCCTTCGAGGGAGGCGCTCAACACAACGAACAAGGCAATCGGACTATAATGCTTGAACACTCTCACTTAGCCATAGAATTCTATAATTTTAAATTTCGGCGAAGCCCCTGGTATTCAGAAGACCGAGTTCGGGGCGCTATCCACACCTTGGCCGGACAGAGCCGGCTCCTCGCCCTAAGCGACATAAGTCTTTAGGGACTCGAAAGACCTCTCGAACAGCGACCAGCTCTCGCCTCATCATGACAGTCAGTTTTAGCTTTCTCCACTGAGGTGCTCGGCCCAGTTCAACTGGGGCACAATCGCAGTGTTTCTCCAAGTGCTACCTTAGCCGATATAGCGGAATGTAAGGCACCAAAACATAGGAGCCGGGCAAACCCAACTATTGACCCAAGACATTATTTGGAGCCGATGCATATAATGCTATAAGTTCGGGGTGCCGCACTTGTGAAAGTGTTCGGACTTCTCACACCATGTTGTGGGGTACTTAAGCCCCTGGCGTATTGTTCGTACCAAAGTGTACGGGTGCAATATGTCATTAATGAACATATATTCATAAGAAAGAGGTAATGCGGTAATAGACGTAAGCTATGCATTGTTTATTTAAAAAAGCTGCGATCAAAGCAGAACGATACAAATAGTGCGATAAGCAAAAGATGGGACTATCCAATATGTCCTTTCCAGGGGCGAGCTGCGGAATGTTATGTGAAACAGGTATACTGCTCGTTATAGAGACCACCTTAGAGTTCCATAGTGCGGCACAACTTTCTGCTTCCTTGGTTGTATCGTTTGTGCGGCAATTGTACTGCTGGACAAGCCTTCCGAAGAATGGAGTCCTGAAAATAAGAGAAAATTTAAGAAACCGGTAGCCCCTAGTGTGGTTTAAGCCGCGTTTCGGGCTTGCCGTGATGGCGCCCCTCCCCCTGTGCCCATGGTATTTCCAGAGCGTAGTTATGTACGCGCGGCATTGGTTTCGCAAGTTCGCGAGGGCTGGGGTGGGGGCTGCATTGCTACGCTTGCTCGAAACGTGCGAAGCGGTCTTGTTGTAGGTTATTCCGGGCGCGCTTGACAGTGTCCGGACGTTTAATGGCCGGACTGGAGAATTGCCTTGAGAGGCTGCTTTGTACTTCCGCTGCGATAGCCGCCGTATGCTCCTTCATTCGGAGAGAGCGTTCGATGTTTCCATTGACCGTGATGACTCCTCGAGGGCCTGGCATCTTGATCTTGAGGTATGCGTAGTGCGGCACCGCATTGCACTTGGCAAATGCGGTTCGCCCGAGCAGTGCGTGATAGCCACTGTGGAACGGGACTATGTCAAAGATTAACTCCTCGCTTCGGAAATTATCCGGAGATCCGAAGACCACTTCAAGTGTAACTGAGCCTGTACAGTTGGCTTCTACACCTGGTATGACGCCTTTAAAGGTCATTCTGGTGGGTTTAATCCTCGAGGGATCGATGCCCATTTTCCGCACTATATCGTGATAAAGCAGGTTCAGGCTACTGCTGTCGTCCATAAGGACTCTAGTGAGGTGAAATCCGTCAATAATTGGGTCTAGAACCAATGCGGCGAATCCGCCATGACGGATGCTAGTGGGGTGGTCCCTTTGATCAAAAGTGATCGGGCAGGAAGACCATGGGTTGAACTTTGGGGCGACTGGCTCCATCGCGTATACGTCCCTTAGCACACACTTCCGCTCCCTCTTGGGGACGTGGGTTGCATATATCAAGTTCACCGTCCGCACTTGTGGGGGAAAACCTTTCTGTCCACTATTGTTCGGCGGCCGGGGCTCCTCCTCGTCATCGCTATGCAGCTCCTTGTCTCTGCTTTCGGCATTTAACTTGCCTGCCTGCTTGAACACCCAACAATCCCTGTTGGTGTGATTGGCTAGTTTTTCGGGGGTGCCATGTATCTGGCATGAGCGGTCGAGTATTCGGTCCAAACTGGACGGGCCCGGATTATTTCTTTTGAATGGCTTTTTCCGATGACCGGGTTTAGAGCCTCTGAATCCGGCATTAACTGCCGTGTCCTTAGCATTGTCGCCATTAATGCGGCGCTTTTCCTTGTTGCGATGCGACCTGCCACCGCTGTCCTTGGTATCCAAATTACCAGGGCTCTTGGTCATGTTATTGCTGCGAGCTAGCCAGCTGTCTTCTCCCGCGCAAAAGTGGGTCATAAGTGTCGTGAGGGATGCCATAGATTTCGGCTTTTCCTGTCCTAGGTGCCGTGCAAGCCACTCGTCGCGGATGTTATGCTTGAAGGCTGCTAGGGCCTCTGCGTCCGGACAGTCGACGATTTGATTTTGCTTGGTTAGGAACCGTGTCCAGAATTGTCTGGCCGATTCCTCTGGCTGCTGAATTATGTGGCTTAGGTCATCGGCGTCTGGTGGTCGCACATAAGTGCCCTGGAAATTGTCAAGGAATGCGGCTTCCAGGTCCTCCCAACAACCAATTGATTCTGCTGGCAAGCTGTTAAGCCAATGCCGAGCTGGTCCTTTAAGCTTGAGTGGAAGGTATTTGATGGCGTGTAAGTCATCACCGCGGGCCATGTGGATATGAAGGAGATAGTCCTCAATCCATACCGCGGGATCTGTTGTGCCATCATATGATTCGATGTTCACGGGTTTGAAACCCTCGGGGATTTGATGATCCATTACTTCATCTGTGAAGCATAGTGGGTGTGCGGCGCCTCTGTACTGGGCTATATCACGACGCAGCTCAAACAAGCTTTGTCTACTGTGTTCGGCCCGGCCGGATTTACTATATCCGACGTGACGAGTACCGTCTCATGCCGTTCGGCGCCCACATGATCCGTAGATCGATCTTGTTTGCCTTGCCTTGTCCTCCAATATATCTCGCAGGTCTGGCGCATTTTCCCATGCCTTGGTATTTTCGGAGCGGCACCGGGGTGTGACTTGAGTGGAGGGCCGAGAGGCCTCTCTGTCGCGGCCATGGGGTGGCCGGTCGGCCGCATCATGCGCTGGTGATGTAGGTTTAAGTGCTTCCTCCTCTAATTGGGGTAGCAACCTGCGCTTTGGGTAGCTCTTGGAGGGGCGTTCGAGTTCATACTCTTCGGTCGCAAGGACTTTAGTCCATCTGTCGGCTAGCAAATCTTGATCAGCTCTAAGCTGTTGCTGTTTTTTCTTGAGGCTGCTCGCCGTGGCCATAAGCCTGCGTTTGAAACGCTCTTGTTTGACGGGATCCTCCGGCACGACAAATTCGTCGTCGTCGAGGCTTGCCTCGTCTTCGGAGGGAGGCATGTAATTATCGTCCTCGACCTCTCTATCTGTCGCTCTCTCATGAGGGCTGGCTTCTCTAGCCTCCTGTGCTGAATCTTGCTGGAGGTGGTTGTCTTTGGCACTGTCCGGGGTGTTATTATCCCCCGTGCCGGAATCACCGTTTTTGTTTTGGAGGGATTTAGAGCGGCGTCGCTGACGCCAGCGCTTAGGCTGCTTCTTGGAGGGGTCATCCTCCGTTGTTCCATCGCCATTGCCTTCTTTTGGGGTGTCCACCATGTATATATCATATGACGAGGTGGCTTTCCAGTGCCCTATAGGCGCTGGTTCTTGATC
This sequence comes from Triticum aestivum, assembly GCF_018294505.1. NCBI lineage: Eukaryota > Viridiplantae > Streptophyta > Magnoliopsida > Poales > Poaceae > Triticum > Triticum aestivum. The sequence continues at coordinate 1,586,000 of NC_057806.1, forward strand.
GTCTCCTGCATCGGCGTCCATACCGTCGATGTCTTCGGAGTCGAAGTCGAGCATGTCGGTTAAATCATCGACAGTGGCTACGAAGTGGGTGGTGGGTGGGCTTTGAATTTCTTCATCATCCGCATCCCAACCTTGCCGACCATAGTCCGGCCAGGGCTCTCCTGACAAAGACAAAGACTTTAGTGACTTCAGAATATCGCCGAAGGGAGAGTGCTGAAAGATGTCCGCGGCAGTGAACTCCATGATCGGCGCCCAATCGGGTTCGATCGATCGCGGTGTGGAGGGCTCGGAGTCTGGAGAGGAGTTCGGCTCCTTGGAGTCACGGGCTTCGCAGAGAACAGGGCTGGTGTTCGGCTCGATCGCCATAGAAATTGCAGTCCCCGAGGCGGTATCTAACCACCCATCCTCGGTTGTTGTGATCGGCTCCGAGCTAGGGGTCAGAGCGGACATAGGTGCGGCCTCCAGGGCACTGTTCGGCGGCAGAGCTAAATCATGCCCATCGTGACAGTGCGGCGCGCTCGGCTGTGGCTTGAATCCGTCGAAGATCAAGTCTCCACGGATGTCGGCCGTGTAGTTCAAACTTCTAAATCTGACCTGATGGCCAGGGGCGTAGCTTTCGATCTGCTCCAGATGACCAAGATAATTGGCCCGCAGTGCAAAGCCGCCGAGTACGAAGATCTGTCCGTGGAGAAAAGTCTCACCCTGGATCGCATCACTGTTGATGATCAGAGAAGCCATCGGGCCTAAAAGCGATGACACAGAGGAACTCTCAATGAAAGCACCAATGTCAGTGTCAAAACCGGCGGATCTCGGGTAGGGGGTCCCGAACTGTGCGTCTAGGTCGGATGGTAACAGGAGGCAGGGGACACGAAGTTTTACCCAGGTTCGGGCCCTCTTGATGGAGGTAAAACCCTACGTCCTGCTTGATTATTCTTGATAATATGAGTAGTACAAGAGTTGATCTACCACGAGATCGGAGAGGCTAAACCCTAGAAGCTAGCCTATGGTATGATTGCATGTTGTCCTACGAACTAAAACCCTAGAAGCTAGCCTATGGTATGATTGTTGTTCGTCCTACGGACTAAAACTCCCCGGTTTATATAGACACCGGAGAGGGCTAGGGTTACACAGAGTCGGTTACAATGGTAGGAGATCTACATATCCGTGTCGCCAAGCTTGCCTTCCATGCCAAGGAAAGTCCCTTCCGGACACGGTACGAAGTCTTCAATCTTGTATCTTCATAGTCCAGGAGTCCGGCCAAAGGTATAGTCCGGCCATCCGGACACCCCCTAATCCAGGACTCCCTCACCTGCCATACGTTATTTTGCTCTCTTCATCGGTAGATGCATAAATGCTAAGGATGAAGCATGTCACATGTGTGTCCCTGATCTTAGCATTCTTAGGAGTGCTGTGTTAGGAGACCAATCTTATCATATGGGAGCCATTGTAGCTCGTAGGTTGCATCATAATAGACATAATGGAGATTTCTTTGGAGGAATTTATGCGACCCGCTGAGCTCATTTTCTTGAGATAGACATTCGTGTGGGTGATATGGAGTTGCCTCCTGCATATTTAGATTATGACTCTATGGCTTCGCACCAGTTTGTCGAGAGGCCTGAATCACCTCTCTTATATCGTTTAATTTTTAATAAACGACGTGTTTTCCGTATTACTCTCCCTGCTCCCGCCTTCTTTGATTCACAGACAAAAGGAAGATATGTTATTACCAGAGAGGAGGCAGAAGAGTACGAGAGGAGAGCGGAGGCAGCTCGACTTCACGCTGCAGCTCAGCAGGCGATAACCGCTGCACATCAGTATGATCCCAACTATTCCTCCTCATCACAGTACGACCCCAACAACTATTATTATGGATATCCGCCAGGCCAGCCGTGGCCATAGACCAACTTAGGCCAAAAGCCTAAGCTTGGGGGAGTATGTATTTCTCACCGACATTACATTTATGCTCACACACACTCATTGATAGATGTCGGTGCTCATACTTTTTCACTGTAATATCCATGCTAGTTTATTTTCTTTTTCCTGCTTTCTTCTTGTGTGTTTGTTAAACCTTAAGAAAAACAAAAAAAAGTTAGTAGTAGTTTATTTTTCTGCTATAGTAGTAATAATTAAAAAGAAAACCCAAAATTATTTCCCGTTCTTCTTTTGCTTGTTGGGAGCTTTCCCGTGTAAATAGTTTTATTTCTTTTCTTTTCTTTGGGGGTTGATATGTCTCCAATGTATCTATAATTTTTGATTGCTCCATGCTATATTATCTACTGTTTTGGACTATATTGGGCTTTATTTTCCACTTTTATATTATTTTTGGGACTAACCTATTAACTGGAGGCCCAGCCCAGAATTGCTGTTTTTTGCCTATTTCAGTGTTTCGGATAAACGGAATATCAAACGGAGTCCAAACGGAATAAAATCTTCGGGAATGCGATTTTCTCACCGAACGTGATCCAGGAGACTTGGACCTTGCTCCAAGGAACAAAAGAGGCGGTCATGAGGGTGGGGGGCGCGCCCCCTCCTAGGGCGCGCCCCCTTGCCTCGTGGGCCCCTCGTTGCTCCTCCGGCGTACTTCTTCCTCCTATATATACACACGTACCCCCAAATGATCAGAACAGGAGCCAAAAACCTAATTCCACCGCCGCAACTTTCTGTATCCACGAGATCCCATCTTGGGGCCTGTTCCGGAGCTCCACCGGAAGAGGGCCGTCATCATGAAGGGCTTCTACATCATCATAGCCTCTCCAATGAAGTGTGAGTAGTTTACCTCAGACCTTCGGGGTCCATAGTTAGTAGCTAGATGGCTTCTTCTCTCTCTTTGAATCTCAATACAAAGTTCTCCCCCTCTCTTGTGGAGATCTATTCGATGTAATCTTCCTTTTTGCGGTGTGTTTGTTGAGACCGATGAATTGTGGGTTTATGATCAAGTCTATCTATGAATAATATTTGAATCTTCTCTGAATTCTTATATGTATGATTGGTTATATTTGCAAGTCTCTTCGAATTATCCGTTTGGTTTGGCCAACTAGATTGGTAGTTCTTGCCATGGGAGAAGTGCTTAGCTTTGGGTTCGATCTTGCAGTGTCCTTACCCAGTGACAGAAGGGGCAGCAAGGCACGTATTGTATCGTTGCCATCGAGGATAACAAGATGGGGTTTATTTCATATTGCATGAATTTATCTCTCTACATCATGTCATCTTGCTTAAGGCGTTACTCTATTTTTAACTCAATACTCTAGATGCATGCTGGATAGCGGTCGATGAGTGGAGTAATAGTAGTAGAAGCAGAATCGTTTCGATCTACTTGTCACGGACGTGATGCCTATATACATGATCATGCCTAGATATTCTCATAACTATTCTCAATTCTGTCAATTGCTCAACAGTAATTTGTTCACCCACCGTAGAATACTTATGCTCTTGAGAGAAGCCACTAGTGAAACCTATGGCCCCCGGGTCTATTCTCATCATATCAATCTCCATTACTTTAATCTTGCTTTGCTTTTTATTTTTCTTTTACCTTTTACTTTGCATCTTTATACCAAAAATACCAAAAATATTATATCTATCAGATCTCACTCTCGTAAGTGACCGTGAAGGGCTTGACAACCCCTAATCGCGTTGGTTGCGAGTAGCTATCGCTTTGTGCACGTACGAGGGACTTGAGCGTGGGCTCCTACTGGATTGATACCTTGGTTCTCAAAAACTGAGGGAAATACTTACGCTACTCTGCTGCATCCTCCCTTCCTCTTCGGGGAAAACCAACACAAGCTCAAGACGTAGTAGGGGCCAGTAGGAGAAGACCATAATTAAATTGTTGAAGTGGGACTTATATGCATTATTGTTGATTTAACCAAGAGCCCATATTGCCTTGTCTTCTCCTGTTTATTGAATGCTCTTAGATTCCACCTTAGTCCAATGCACATGCACTCTTATTATTATTCACACTGTTCGGTCGTGCAAGTGAAAGGCAATTATGATGATATATGATGGACTGACTGAGATGAGAAAAGCTGGTATGAACTCGACCTCTTTTGTTTTTGTAAATATGATGAGTCCCTCGTTCTTGATTCAGCTTATTATGAATAAACATGTTTGCAATGACAATTAGAGATCATAGTTGCTTGTGCCATGCTTGATTAGCTATGAGTTATAATAGTTTACCTTGTGTGCCAACATGCTATTGAGATGATTATGATGTGGTATGATGGGGTGGTATCCTCCTTTGAATGATTTAAGTGACTTGACTTGGCACATGTTCACGCATGTAGTTGAAACAAAATCAACATAGCCTTCACGATATTTAGGTTCATGGTGGATTATATCCTACTCATGCTTGCATCCAATGTTTATTAATTTTAATGCATGTACATGGCTATTGTCGCTCTCTAGTTGGTTGCTTCCTAGTCTTTTGCTAGCCTTCACTTGTACTAAGCGGGAATACTGCTTGTGCATCCAATCCCTTAAACCCCAAAGTTATTCCAGATGAGTCCACCATACCTTCCTATATGCGTTATCTACCTGCCGTTCCAAGTAAATTTGTATGTGCCAAACTCTAAACCTTCAAATAAACATTCTGTTTTGTATGCTCGAATAGCTCATGTATCAACAAAGGTTGTCCTTATCTTCCGTGTTAGGCGGGTTATTCTCAAGAGGAGTGGACTCTGCTCCTCACTCACGAGAAAATGGCTGGTCACCGGGATGCCCAGTCCCATGCTTTATGCAAACTAAATCAAAATTAATTGCAAACAAAACTCCCCCTGGGACCTGATGTATGTTGGAGGCACTCGTTGTTTCGAGCAGGCCATGGATTGATGCTTGTTGGTGGAGGGGGAGTATAAACTTTACCATTCTGTTTGGGAACCACCTATAATGTGTTTAGCATGGAAGATATCGCCATCTCTTAGTTGTTACGTTGACAATGAAAGTATACCACTCAAAATACAATTTATCTATATTTCAAAACCGAGCTCTGGCACCTCTACAAATCCCCGCTTCCCTCTGCGAAGGGCCTATCCATTTATTTTTATGCTGAGTCATCACCCTCTTATTAAAAAGCACTAGCTGGAGAGCACAACCGTCATTTGCATTCATCACTGTTAATTTATATTGGGTATGACTATGATTGGATCTCTTTTACCATGAATTACAATATCTAGTCAGTCCTTGATCTTTAAAGGTGCTCTGCATTTATGTTTGATGGTCTCAGAAAGGGCTAGCGAGATACCATTTTGTTATATCATATTATGATTGTTTTGAGAAAGTGTTCTCATCCGAGATTTATTATTATGTCTTGCTAGTTGATCATGTTATTGATATGAGCAATTATGAGACCTGAGAATTATTGCAAATGTGGTTAGTTATGATCTATGCTAAAAACTTGAATGCTGGCTTGACATAGTTACAACAAGAGGAGCAAACAGAGTTTGTAGAAGTTTTTCTTTCTTTCTTTCAGTTTGTCAACTGATTTGCTTGAGGACAAGCAAGGGTTTAAGCTTGGGGGAGTTGATACGTCTTCGTCGTATTTACTTTTGCAAACACTTTTGCCCTTGTTTTGGACTCTAACTTGTATGATTTGAATGGAACTAACCCGGACTGACGCTGTTTTCAGCAGAATTGCCATGGTGTTGTTTTATGTGCAGAAAACAAATATTCTCGAAATGACCTAAAACTCCACGGAACATCTTAGAAAAAAATAGAAAATCCTCGCCAAAGATGAAGACCAGGGGGCCCACACCCTTCTCACGAGGGTGGGGGGCGCGCCCTAAAACCTCTCGGGAGGGCTGATCTGGAGTCCGTTCGGGGCTCCGGAGAGGGGGATTCGTCGCCGTCGTCATCATCAACCATCCTCCATCACCAATTTCATGATGCTCACCGCCGTGCGTGAGTAATTCCATCGTAGGCTTGCTGGACGGTGATGGGTTGGATGAGATTTATCATGTAATCGAGTTAGTTTTGTTAGGGTTTGATCCCTAGGATCCATTATGTTCTGAGATTGATGTTGCTATGACTTTGCTATGCTTAATGCTTGTCACTAGGGCCCGAGTGCCATGATTTCAGATCTGAACCTATTATGTTTTCATGAATATATGTGAGTTCTTGATCCTTTCTTGCAAGTCTATAGTCACCTACTATGTGTTATGATCCGGCAACCCCGAAGTGACAATAATCGGGACCACACCCGGTGATGACCATAGTTTGAGGAGTTCATGTATTCACTATGTGCTAATGCTTTGTTCCGGTTCTCTATTAAAAGGAGGCCTTAATATCCCTTAGTTTCCAATAGGACCCCACTACCATGGGAGGGTAGGACAAAAGATGTCATGCAAGTTCTTTTCCATAAGCACGTATGACTGTATACGGAATACATGCCTACATTACATTAATGAATTGGAGCTAGTTCTGTGTCACCCTATGTTATGACTGTTACATGATGAACCACATCCGGCATAATTATCCATCACTGATCCGGTGCCTACGAGTTTTCCATATACTGGTTTACGCTTATTTACTTTCCCGCTCCTACTGTTACAATCACTACAAAATACCAAAAACACTACTTTTGTTGTCTTTACTTTTGTTGCCGCTACCACCACTATCATATTGTTGGAAATATGCCCTAGAGGCAATAATAAAATGGTTATTATTATATTTCCTTGTTCATGATAATTGTCTATTGTTCATGCTATAATTCTGTTATCCGGAAATCGTAATACATGTGTGAATACATAGACCACAACACGTCCCTAGTGAGCCTCTAGTTGACTTGCTCGTTGATCAAAAGATATTCATGGTTTCTTGACTATGGACATTAGATGTCATTTATAACGGGATCACATCATTAGGAGAATGATGTGATGGACAAGACCCAATCCTAAGCATAGCTCAAAGATCATGTAGTTCGTTTGCTAGAGCTTTTCCAAATGTCAAGTATCATTTCCTTAGACCACGAGATTGTGCAACTCCTGGATACCGTAGGAGTGCTTTGGGCCGGTGTGCCAAACGTCACAACATAAATGGGTGACTATAAAGGTGCACTACGGGTATCTCCGAAAGTTTCTGTTGGGTTGGCATGAATCGAGACTGGGATTTGTCACTCTGTATGACGGAGAGGTATCTCTGGGCCCACTCGGTAATGCATCATCATAATGAGCTCAATGTGACCAAGTGGTTGATCACGGGATCATGCATTATGGTACGAGTAAAGTGACTTGCCGGTAACGAGATTGAACGAGGTATTGGGATACCGACGACCGGGTCTCGGGCAAGTAATGTACCGATTGACAAAGGGAATTGTATACGGGATTGATTGAATCCTCGACATCGTGGTTCATCCGATGAGATCATCGAGGAGCATGTGGGAGCCAACATGGGTATCTAGATCCCGCTGTTGGTTATTGACCAGAGAGTCATCTCGGTCATGTCTGCGTGTCTCCCGAACCCATAGGGTCTACACACTTAAGGTTCGGTGACGCTAGGGTTGTTGAGATATTAGTATATGGTAACCCGAAAGTTGTTCGGAGTCCTGGATGAGATCCCGGGCGTCACGAGGAGTTCCGGAATGGTCCGGAGGCAAAGATTTATACATAGGAAGTCAAGTTTCGGCCATCGGGAATGTTTTGGGGGTAATCGGTATTGTACCGGGACCACCGGAAGGGTCCCGGGGGTCCACCGGGTGGGGCCACCTATCCTGGAGGGCCCCATGGGCTGAAGTGGGAGGGGAACCAGCCCCTAGTAGGCTGGTGCGCCCCCCTTGGGCCTCCCCCTGCGCCTAGGGTTGGAAACCCTAGGGGTGGGGGGCGCCCCACTTGGCTTGGGGGGCAGGCCACCCCCCTTAGCCGCCGCCCCCTTGGAGATCCCATCTCCTAGGGATGGCGCCCCTCCTAGGGGTCCTATATATAGTGGGGGGAGGGAGGGAAGCCGCACCCTAGCCCCTGGCGCCTCCCTCTCCCTCTCGCTAAGCTTGGCGAAGCCCTGCCGAGATCGCCGTGGCTTCCACCACCACGCCGTCGTGCTGCTGGATCTCCATCAACCTCTCCTTCCCCCTTGCTAGATCAAGTTGGAGGAGACGTCTTCCCAACCGTACGTGTGTTGAACGCGGAGGTTCCGTCCGTTCGGCGCTAGGTCATCGGTGATTTGGATCACGACGAGTACGACTCCATCAACCCCGTTCTCTTGAATGCTTCCGCTCGCGATCTACAAGGGTATGTAGATGCACTCCCCTCTCCCTCGTTGCTAGATGACTCCATAGATTGTTCTTGGTGATGCGTAGAAAATTTTAAAATTCTGCTACGTTCCCCAACAGTGGCATCATGATCTAGGTCTATGCGTAGTTTCTATGCACGAGTAGAACACAAAGCAGTTGTGGGCGTCGATATTGTCAATTTACTTGCCGTTACTAGTCTTATCTTGATTCGGCGGCATCGTGGGATGAAGCGGCCCGGACCGACCTTACACGTACGCTTACATGAGACTCGTTCCACCGACTGACATGCACTAGTTGCATAAGGTGGCTAGCGGGTGTTTGTCTCTCCCACTTTAGTCGGATCGGATTCGATGAAAAGGGTCCTTATGAAGGGTAAATAGAAATTGGCATATCATGTTGTGGTTTTGGCATAGGTAAGAAACGTTCTTGATAGAAACCTATAGCAGCCACGTAAAAACTTGCAACAACAATTAGAGGACGTCTAACTTGTTTTTGCAGCATGTGCCGTGTGATGTGATATGGCCAAAAGTATGTGATGAATGATATATGTGATGTATGAGATTGATCATGTTCTTGTAATAGGAATCACGACTTGCATGTCGATGAGTATGACAACCGGCAGGAGCCATAGGAGTTGTCTTAATTTATTTATGACCTGCGTGTCAACATAAACGTCATGTAATTACTTTACTTTAACTTTATTGCTAAAGCGTAGCCATAGTAGTAGAAGTAATAGATGACGAGACAACTTCAAGAAGACACGATGATGGAGATCATGATGATGGAGATCATGTTGTCATGCCGGTGACAACGATGATCATGGAGCCCCGAAGATGGAGATCAAAAGGAGCAAATGATATTGGCCATATCATGTCACTAGTTGATTGCATGTGATGTTTATCATGTTTTACATCTTATTTGCTTAGAACGACGGTAGCTTAAATACGATGATCCCTCGTAATAATTTCAAGAAAGTGTTCCCCCTAACTGTGCACCGTTGTGATGGTTCGTTGTTTCGAAGCACCACGTGATGATCGGGTGTGATAGATTCTAACGTTCGAATACAAAGGGTGTAAGCCAGATTTACACACGCAATACACAGTTCTGCCATTGCCGTCCTTGGTATCCGAAGTACCACAGTTCTTCGATATGTTATTACTGCGAGCCAGCCAGCTGTCTTCTCCCGCACAAAAGCGGGTCATGAGTGTCGTGAGGGCTGCCATAGATTTCGGCTTTTCCTGACCAAGGTGCCGGGCTAGCCACTCGTCGCGGATGTTGTGTTTGAAAGCTGCTAGGGCCTTTGCATCTGGACAGTCGACGGTTTGAATTTTCTTTGTTAGGAACCGAGTCCAGAATTGTCAGGCCGATTCTTTAGGCTGCTAAATTATGTGGCTCAAGTCATCGGCATCTGGTGGTCGCACATAAGTGCCCTGAAAGTTGTTGAGGAATGCGGCCTCTAGATCTTCCCAGCAGCTAATGGACTCTGCTGGCAAGCTATTAAGCCAATGCCGCGCTGGTCCTTTGAGCTTTAGTGGGAGGTATTTGATGGCGTGTAAATCATCAGCACGGGCCATGTGGATGTGGAGGAGGAAATCCTCGATCCATACCGCAGGATCTGTTGTGCCGTCGTATGATTCAATATTTACGGGTTTGAAACCCTCTGGGATTTGATGATCCATTACTTCATCTGTGAAGCATAGGGGGTGTGCGGCGCCACTGTACTGGGCTATGTCGCGACGCAGCTCGAATGGGTCTTGCCCGCTGTGTTCGGCCCGGCCAGATTTACTTTTACTGTATCCGGCGTGACATTTATCGTCTTGCATAGTCGCGCCCTCGTCATCCGTAGATCGATCTTACATGTTTTTCTTTATCCTCCAATACGTCTCGCAGGTCTGGCGTATTTCCCCATGCCTTTTTATTTGAATGGCGTCAGGGTGCAGGCTGAGTTTTTGGCTGGAATGCCTCTCTATCGCGGCCACGAGGTGGCCGGTCAGCCGTGTCATACGCTTCTTCCTCCAGTCAGGGTAGCAACCTGCATTTTGGGTAACTCTTGGAGGGGCGTTCGAGTTTATATTCCTCGGCCGCGAGGACTTCAGTCCATCTGTCAGCTAGCAGATCTTGATCAGCTTGAAGCTGCTGCTACTTTTTCTTAAGGCTATTTGTCGTGGCTATAAGCCGGCGCTTGAAGCGCTTTTGTTCGACGGGATCCTCTGGCACGACGAATTCGGCATCGTCGAGGCTTGCCTCGTCTTCGGAGGGGGGCATGTAATTATCATCCTCCGCCTCTCCATCTGCCGCTCTCCCTGGAGGGCTGGCTCCTCCATCCTCCTACTCTAAATCTTGCTGGAGGGGATTATTGCCATCTTCGGCACTATCCGGAGTGTTATTATCTCCTGTGCCGGTATCAACAATTTTGCTTTGGCGGGACTTAGAGCGGCGCCGCTGACGTCGGCGCTTGGGTTGCTTCTTGGAGGGGTCATCCTCCGCTGTCTCGTCGCCATTACCTTCTTTGGGTGTGTCCACCATGTATATATCGTATGATGAGGTGGCTGTCCAGTGCCCTGTGGGTAGTGATTCCTCTTCGTCTCCCGCATCGTCGTCCATACCGTCGATGTCTTCGGAGTCGAAGTCGATCATGTCGGTTAAGTCATCGACAGTGGCTACTAAGTGGGTGGTGGGTGGGCCGCGAATTTCTTCGTTGTCCGCATCCCAATCCTGCCGGACATAGTTCGGCCAGGATCCTCCTGACAAGGAGAGAGACCTTAATGAGTTCAGTATGTCGCCAAAGGGCGAGTGCTGAAAAATATCCGCGGAGGTAAACTCCATGATCGGCGCCCAATCAGATTCGCTAGGAACGGGCGCAGTCGGTTCGGAGTCCGTGACCGGAGAAGGATCCGGCAGTTTGACAACACGACTCTCGTGTAGGGTAAGGGCGATGTTCGCCTCGATCGCCGATGAGGATAAGGCTTCCGTGGCGGGGTCCATCCACCCGTCCATGGACGGCGCGGCTGGCACCGATTTGAGGGTCGGAGCGGCTGCCGGTGCGATCTCCTAAACACTGTCTGATGGTAGAGCTAAATCGTACTCATCGTGACCGCGTGACGCACAAGGCAGAGGCTCGAATCCATCGAAGATTAAGTCTCCGCGGATATTAGCCGTGTAGTTTAAGTTTCCAAACCTGACCTGATGGCCAGGGGCGTAACTTTCGATCTGCTCCAGATGGCCAAGCGAGTTGGCCCGCAGTGCGCTTATTTTGTGGCTATTCAACGAAAGAATGTACTGGCGCGAGGCATAAAATCCATGCATGTATGATACCTTCCCGTGACTACTTTCGATACATGGAAATTAATAATCTGATACATGGAAATAAACAATCTGGTGCCTTGAATGACTGGACGCTGCTGGCTATTCAGCACCATTTATTTGATGATTTGGTCTGATTGGCATCCTTCCTTGTTTGCTTAAAAGTACCATAGGAGGGAATTAGCATTCGGAAGGCAAACATTCTGGCGCCACCACGTTTTGGTTTCCCGCCACTGTGTGTTGTATATATAGATGGGCGCGCGCACGTCTGATCGGCACACCACCACCATCAGCCTAACATAACAAAGCGATTCCATGGCTCCCCGTCTATCTTCTTTTGTCTCCTCCCCTGATCCCATTGAAATTTCTGATGACGAGAGCGTCATTCGTTCCCCTGATCCGATAGAAATATCGGATGACGAGAGCGCCTCGAAGGAGATCGTAGTCATTGAGGACTCCCAAGACGACGAAGACCAAGGTGATGTCGCCTCCTATGCCAAGGCCGTGTCCACGGCCGCTTCGTTCGTGGCTGCCAGCTCCAACGGCCACGACTCCCGTGGCAGCGGCGGCGGCGGCAGCTACTCTCATGGCAACGGTGATGATGACGATTCTGACTCGGACACCGACTCCGACTCCGACCCCGACAATGCTTCCTCGGCCGCACCAATTCAGCCGAAGCAGAGGGCACCGTACAATTGCTGGCATAGCCAGGATATTGTTCGGCTTCTGAAAACTCAAGAAGAGTTGCAGAAGAACTATGGCGAAGCGCGCGTACCTGTATCCACACTTCTGGACGAGTTTCTGAAGGGCGGGAAGCTGTTCCGCCATGGCGAGCTCACATCACGCAACATCACCGACAAGATTAAGTATTCGCGGAAGATATTTTTTGATATGTGCATGGAAGATCGGAAACGTAAGTTTCGCAAAGTGCGCACAGGGAATGAAAAAGAATTCTTTGAATGTTGCGAAGTGTTGTGGCCCGAGCTCGTGGAGCAAGCCCGTCGCGAAGTTGAGAAGAAAAGTAGGAGATCAGGTGCTACTAAAAAAAGTAGGCAGATGCAGGGCTCTTTTTCGTTCAGTTTAATCATCGTCGGTACTATTTTGTTTCTGTGAGTTTTTTTTCTTTCTTGTGTGAGTTGTTTTTTCTTTCAGATATAATCACGAGAAGAAATAAATATGACTAGTACTGTGTGGTGTTTTCATGGTCAGTGTGTGTTGGCCACAGGAAACAATATGTAATGCTTTTGTACATTGATCGCTATGACTTTGTGTCACAGTTTCTCTCAACTTTCTCAAGTCTACGCTATTCTTTTTTTGACATAATACGGGTCATAAATAGAGAAATAGCCTGGATAATAAATCCCACATTCAGAAACTTCTGACCAACAATTTAACAGGCAAATTAATCACAACCATTGAATCTTAGAATTTTTTTACTGCCATTAAATTAAAGTTGGATTATTTTTATTTTCCCACGTTTCTATTTGGATAGATCATCGCGCCTTCCCTAAAAACAGCTCTGCTTCGGTAGACCTCCTAAACACAAGGACGGCTTAGATTAGCTGATACCTCTTCTTAAGAAAGGGCATAATGGTCATATTTGATAAACTCTTCGCGCATACGCTCTATATAAAATAGTTTTTTGTTTTTTTAACCTTCAAAAAAAGGTTTGCCGGAACCAAAGATTTGAGCTTTAGACTTCTTGGACTATTTCCACCCGCTATGACCAACTATAACAACACACTTATTTTTCCTAATTACTTCTTTTACTCTTGAGAACAACTAGGGATCGGACTAGTGATTCTTATCTTACCATCAGATTACTCCAACACCATTGGATTAGATGCCTCTCGATGGCAGGATGGTCCATTAAAAACACGATTTGCACCGACTACGTTTATTTCGTACTAACAACTCCCCTAAATTATGCAAGATAATAACCTGCACAAGATCTGATTTTTACGCCATGCATTTTTTCCATGGAAAGCGATTTGCCTCTAGAGAAAGGAAATATGCTTCCAACTATATATTTTGATTTTTGATTTGCTTCCATACAAAGAAAATATGCTTCGAGCTGAACATATATTTTTTTTTTCTTATATAGTATGCGTCTTTTCGTGCTTCCTATCTAAAAACATTTTGCTTCCAGCTGTTCATTTTTTTTTTGAGGTCTGCTTCCAGCTGTTCAGAGTGCAACTTATCGTGCTTTCTATGCAGAAACATTATTTTTTTCAAACTGCTATTTACATTGCTTCCATGACAAATTGTTTTGATCTAGTAAAAATAAAATCTATATCCAGTGTAAGGGCATCTCCAACGACGACCCGCAAATTTCCTCCCGCATCCGTCCGCAGACAGGGGGGGCAGTCTCTCGACACGGATGCGGGAGGGCGCCATACAATGTTGCCTGCATACATTTTAACAACTACTGGATCTAAATGGACGGAATTCGTTCAAATCAGGCAGATTTCGTTCAAGCTCGGATGTAATTTACATAAACGAACCATATTTCGACCGTTTTACTAAAATATATAAAACACTAAATCATATATCGAACGACCACCTCGTAAGCGTGACCGCCCTATCCTGCCTTACCGCCATCGACGTCCGGACCGTCATCATCGTCATCATCCCTCTAGCGGCTCAATGATGCCGGAGGGCCGCGGCCGCCTAACGCTCGCGGAGGTGTCGCTCCGACTCCTATTGCGTGGTACGAAGGGCGACCTTGCCCACTACCGAATGCGCCAACGGCACCCTATCGGCGCTAAGCAACCAACCATTGTCGATCTTGGCGAGCTCGCCATCAAGGTGGCGCCGGCGCCTGAGGGTTGTCTCCGTGATGGTAACGGATCGGTCAAGTGCCCATGCCGCGGCGAGGTTTGGGTCATTGCGGACCCATTCTGACACCATGTCTGCCTTGGCGAATGCGGAGCGGTGACCGGCATTGCGCCGGTCATATCTCACCTGCTGCGGCGCCGCGCGCTCTGTCATGGATACCATGGTGCGGGAGCTAGAGGGACCGTCGTAACCACCTCCTCCTAGGTAGTGGAGTTTGTGCTGGCGACAGCCGGCAGCAGCTCCTCCTTTATCGGGCGGCGGTGGCGTCATGGTGGTGAGGAGGGGTCGTCGATCAACGCCTAGCGGCTGTGTGGCGTGGGCGACGCGGGCTCGTCCTTCACGTGGCAGAGGCGCTGGCGGCTTGTCAGCTCCTTCACGCGGCCGCCGATGTGGAGGCCGTGGTTGTGCGGCGGGGACGTTGGCTCGTCTTTCACCTACCGAAGTGGGGATGACAACTCCCTCTTAACGTGGACACGTGGCGGGGATGGTGGCTCCTCATTCACGCTCACCGGCGATGGTGGTGCCGGGCCCATGTGATGGAGCGAACGCTTCGTCATGCTCGCTATTTGACGGACAAATTCTTTGTCCATCGGAGCCACCTCCGAGAGGAGACGGGGTTGCTGCTACGGCTAGTCCTCCTCGTCGCCGGAGGAGATAACTATCTCCTCCTTGCCGAAGGAGCCCACCGCCGTGGATGTAGAAGGGCCCAGAGAGCGAGGGCAATGGCACCACGATCCGTCTAAAGACGAACTTACATCGGCGTTGTCTCCCCGCGTGGAGAACCAGGACTTCGCCATCGCCACTGGCTCGTAGACACTAGTAGAAAACAGGGCTTTGATTCAGGGCTTTGATTCAGGCCTGGCTAGCCCATTAGTCCCGGTTCTTCACGAACCGGGACCCGTGGGGGGGGGGGGCATTAGTCCCGGTTCATGAGCCCAGGGGGCTGGCTGGGGCCTCGTGGGCATTGGTCCCAGTTCGTCTGGATCCATTTGTTCCGGTTCTAGGCACGAACCGGGACCAATGGGTCGTGCTCCTGGCCCACAACCACTGGTACCGGTTCGTGCCTAGAACCGGTACAGAAGGGGGGCTTTAGTCCCGGTTCCTGTCACGAACCGGGACAAATAAGTTGCCTATATATACCCGTCGTCGCGGCAGAGCACTCCACAGTGCTCTGTTTTTTCTGGCCGGCGAGGGGAGGGCAATTGGGTGCTCTAGCTCACCTCCTATGCACATGAGGTGTTCGATGAAATGCCTGAGCCACACTAGTTAAGCTTTCTCCTCTCGAAGCTCGACCTCGGAGCTCCATTTTTCCCGAGATTTGTCTAGATTTAGTGGTCCGTCACGCCCCATCCCCGTTTTCACCGCCGTCGATCGCCCGCGCCGATCTCGTCGCCGGCACCACCGTGGTGAGCCTCTTGTTCTTATCGTCTTTCTGATTTTTTTACTTTAGATAGATACTTGTCTGATTTTCTTACTTTAGATAGATACTTGTCTGATTTTCTTACTTTTGACACACATAATTATATATAATGCACGCATATGAACCGACAATGGATGTATGGTGACAGACAGACCTCCGAGTACATTAAGGGCGTGCATAATTTTCTCGAAGTGGCTGGGGCAAACAAGCATAATGGTTTTATATGTTGTCCATGCCCTATATATGTGGGAATACAAAGTCTTAATCTAACCGGAAAATCCTTCACACCCTCTTGCTTTATAAGGGTTTCATGCCACACTATAATGTTTGGACGAAGCATGGAGAAATAGGGGTTATGATGGAAGACAGCGAAGAAGAAGAGGACGATGACAACTATGTGCCCCCTCAATACGGTGATGCTGCAACGGGGGGAGCTGCTGAAGATCAAGAGGAACCAGACGATGTGCCCGATGATGCTGCAACGGGGAAGCTGCTGAAGATCAAGAGGAACCAGACGATGTGCCCGATGATGATGATCTCCGCCGGGTCATTGTTGATGCAAGGACGCAATGCGAAAGTCAAAAGGAGAAGTTGAAGTTCGATCGCATGTTAGAGGATCACAAAAAAGGGTTGTACCCCAATTGCGAAGACAGCAACATAAAGCTCGGTACCGTACTGGAATTGCTGCAGTGGAAGGCAGAGAATGTTGTGCCTGACAAATGATTTGAGAAGCTACTGGAAATATTGAGAAGAAGCTTCCAAAGGATAATGAATTGCCCGACAGTACGTACGCAGCAAAGAAGGCTATATGCCCTCTAGGATTGGAGATGCAGAAGATACATGCATGCCCTAATGACTGCATACTGTACCGCGGTGCGTACGAGGATTTAAACGCATGCCCAGTATGCGGTGCATTGCTGTATATGATCAAACGGGATGACCCTGGTGATGTTGACGGCGAGCCCCGCAGGAAGAGGGTAATTGCGAAGGTGATGTGGTATGCTCCTATAATACCACGGTTGAAACGACTGTTCAGAAATAAAGAGCATGCCAAGTTGATGCGATGTCACAGTGAGGACCGTAAGAAAGATGGGAAGTTGAAAGCACCCGCTGACGGGTCGCAGTGGAGCAAAATCGAGAGAGAGTACTGGGCTGAGTTTGCACGTGACGCAAGGAACGTATGGTTTGGTTTAAGCGCGGATGGCATTAATCCTTTCGGGGAGCAGAGCAGCAATCACAACACCTGGCCTGTGACTCTATGTATGTATAACCTTCCTCCTTGGATATGCATGAAGCGGAAGTTCATTATGATGCCAGTTCTCATCCAAGGCCGTAAGCAACCCGGCAACGACATTCATGTGTACCTAAGGCCATTAGTTGAAGAACTTTTACAGCTGTGGAATGGAAACGGTGTACGTGCATGGGATGAGGACAAATAGGAGGAATTTACTTGCACGCGTTGCTTTTTGTAACCACCAAGGATTGGCCCGCTCTCAGTAACCTTTCAGGACAGACAAACAAGGGATACCACGCATGCACGCACTGTTTAGCTGACACCGAAAGTATATACCTGGACAAATGCATGAAGAATGTGTACCTAGGCCATCGTCGATTTCTTCCGACCAACCATCAATGTCGAAAGGAAGGCAAGAATTTCAAAGGCGAGGCAGATCACCGGAAGAAGCCCGCCATGCGTACCGGTGATCATGTACTTGCTATGGTCAATGATTTACATGTAATCTTTGGAAAGGGTCCCGACAGACTAGCTGTTCCGAATGACGCTGAGGGACGCGCACCCATGTGGAAGAAGAATTCCATATTTTGGGACCTACCCTACTGGAAATACCTGGAGGTCCGCTCTTCGATCGACGTGATGCACATGATGAAGAAGCTTTGCGTGAACCTGCTAGGCTTCTTGGGCGTGTATGGGAAGACAAAAGATACAACTGAGGCACGGGAGGACCTGCAACGTTTGCACGAAAAAGACGGCATGCCTCCAAAGCAGTATGAAGGTCCTGCCAGCTACGCCCTTACCAAAGAAGAGAAGGAAATCTTCTTTGAATGCCTGCTTAGTATGAAGGTCCCGACTGACTTCTCGTTGAATATCAAGGGAATAATAAATATGCCAGAGAAAAAGTTCCAGAACCTAAAGTCTCATGACAGCCACGTGATTATGAAGCAACTGTTTCCGGTTGCATTGAGGGGGCTTCTACCGGAAAACGTTCAATTAGCCATTGTGAAGCTATGTGCATTCCTCAATGCAATCTCTCAGAAGGTGATCGATCCAGAAATCATACCAAGGGTAAGGAGTGATGTGGTGCAATGTCTTGTCAGTTTCGAGCTGGTGTTCCCACCATCCTTCTTCAAAATCATGACGCACGTCCTAGTTCATCTAGTTGACGAGATTGTCATTCTCGGCCCCGTATTTCTACACAATATGTACCCCTTTGAGAGGTTCATGGGAGTCCTAAAGAAATATGTCCGTAACAACGCTAGGCCAGAAGGAAGCATCTCCATGGGCCATCAAACAGAGTATGTCATTGGGTTTTGTGTTGACTTCATTCCTAGCCTTAAGAAGATAGGTCTCCCAAAATCGCGGTATGAGGGGAGACTGACTAGAAAAGGCATGCTTCGAGGGGACTCAATAATATGCAGGGACGGATATTCTTGGTCTCAAGCACACTACACAGTTCTAAAGAACTCTATATTGGTGACCTCGTATGTCGATGAACACAAGAACAGTCTGCGCTCCAAACACCCGGAGTAGTGCGATGACTGGATTACATGTGAACACATCAGGACTTTCAGCAGTTGGTTGGAAACACGTCTCAGAGGTGACAACAATGTTTGTAATGAGCTGTACTCGTTGTCCAGGGGACCATCTTCGACTGTATTGACTTACAAAGGATACGAGATAAATGGGAATACATTTTACACGATCGCCCAAGATCAAAAGAGCACCAACCAAAAACAGCGGTGTCTGCTTTGATGCAGTAACCGAGAGGGGAAAGGACACATATTATAGTTACATAGTGGACATATGCAAACTTGACTACGGACATGATTTTAAGGTCCCTTTATTTACGTGCAAATGGGTCAATCTATCAGGAGGCAGGGTACAGGTAGACCACAGTACGGAATGACAACAGTGGATCTGAACAATCTTGGGTACACTAACGAACCGTTTGTCCTAACCAATGATGTGGCACAGGTTATCTATGTGAAAGACATGTCTACCAAACTGAGAAAAAGAAAAGATAAGGAAGCGAATACATCATACAATAAGCCAAAGCGCCACATAGTTCTTTCAAGAAAAATGGACATCGTGGGAGTGGAGGGCAAGACAGACATGGCCGAAGATTATGAAAAGTTTCATGAAATTCCTCCCTTCAAAGTCGAGGCTGACCCAAGCATCCTGATAAATGATGAAGATTATCCATGGTTACAGAGCAATAAAGGAAAGGACACAAGCGAAGAAAAAGTGAAGACTTTCTCTCCACAACTATTATGATGATACCATGCCAACTTTCAACCTTTTTGTTGTTCATTTGAAATGCCTGTTGTAACAGACAAGTTTCCGTATGAAGTCCTCATACTTCGAAAGAGATTGTTTGTTTTGTACACGAAGTGCATCCACTTTTTGCCGTAACCCTCTCAACTTTCTTGCACATGCTATGTGGATTAAACGATGATACCATGCCAACTTTCAACCTTTCCAGAGTTCATTTGAAATGCTTTCCAATTTCGGGGTCTTATAGCTCAAAATAATCAGTAAATGCATAAAAAATAACAAATGAAGTCAGAAAGGGTTGAAAATTGATGACGTGGCTTTGAATGGTGCATTTTGAAAACACAAAAAGTGAGGAGTTCACATAAGTTTTAAAAAATGAAATCCCTTTTTAAGAGACGAGTTTCCGTATGAAATCCTGATACTTCGAAAGAGATTGTCCATTTTGTACACGAAGTGCATCTACTTTTTGCCGTAACCCTCTCAACTTTCTTGCACATGCTATGTGGATGAAATGATGATACCATGCCAACTTTCAACCTTTTTCAGAGTTCATTTGAAATGCTTTTCAATTTCAGGGTCTTATAGCTCAAAATAGTCATAAAGGGTTGAAAATTAATGATGTGGCTTTGAATGGTGCATTTTGAACACACAAAAAGTCAGGAGTTCACAGAATTTTCATAAAGAACTTTTTTGTTACAAACTTTAATAGCAAAAAAATTATCATAAAATAAAATAAATAAGTAATTAGAAACAAAATAATATAAACTTTAATAAAATATATAAGAAGAAACAAAATAAATTAAATTAAATTAAACTTTAATAACATAAATAAAATTTATGAAACTAAAATTATCAAAGTATTCTCTGTTCAAAACATTATAAGCAACCTCTAGTATTATTGAAACTAAAATTATATAAAATTGATGCAACTAAATTTATCAAAGTATTTTCTGTTCAAAATCATTAAATGCAAAAAGAATTTTCATAAAGAACTTTTTTTAGAAACTTTAATAGCAAAAAGAATTATCATAAAGTAAAATAAGTAAGTAATTAGAAACAAAATAAAATCAAATAAATAAGTTTTTTGTTGTAAGTAGAAAGAAAATAAAATAAATAAAAGAAAAAGGAAAACAAAAAAACAGGGAAAAAATATGCCACATACTGGGACACCACGGTGTGAATACGACTAGAAACCCATCCATGGGCCAGGATTCAGGCCCACAGAAGGCCTAGTAGGCCCATCAGTCATAGCAGTCACAATTAGGCCCGTAAGCATGCAATGGAGAGGAGCTCGAGAGGGGTGCGACAGTGGGGCTTATAAACCACTGCGCGCCCCTCTCTACTAGCAAGGTGGGACTAAACTCCCAACACCACGCCGCTGTGCAAGGCCTTTGGTCCCGGTTGGTGGCACCAACCGAGACTAAAGGTTCGCATTGGTACCGGTTCGTGGTACCAACCGGTACCAATTCTGCCCTTTAGTCCCAGTTGGTGCCACCAACCGGGACCAAAGGCCTCTACTTCCCGCCCTTTTGGGCTGCTCAAAAGAGACCTTTGGTCCCGGTTCGTGTCACCAACCGAGACTAAAGGGTAGCATTGGTCCCGGTTGGTGCCACGAACCGGGACCAATGCTTCGACTATATAAGAAACACTTGTGAAATTTTCCGTTTTCATCGTCAGTTGCCCCCCACCCGATGACACCGCGAGCTTGACGACGCTAGGCTGCGCCGCCGCCGTCGCCGTCGCCCGTGCCCCCGAGCCCACGCCGATGTCGTCCGCCGCCCACGCCGTCGCCTGATACGTCTCCAACGTATCTATAATTTTTGATTGTTCTATGCAATTATATATAAACCTTGGATGTTTTGTATGCATTTATATGCTATTTTATATGATTTTTCGGACTAACCTATTAACCTAGAGCCCAGTGCCAGTTTCTGTATTTTTCCTTGTTTTTGAGTTTTACAGAAAAGGAATACCAAACGGAGTCCAATTGACGTGCCAATTTTTTGATGATTTTTTATGGACCAAAAGAAGACCCAGAGTAAAAGAGTTGGGCCAGGAGAGTCCCGGGCTGCCCACGAGGGTGGGGGGCGCGCCCACCCCCTGGGCGTTGGCCCCTGCCTCGTGGACAACCCGGAGACCCCCCTGACGTGAGACCTACGCCAAAAAATCTTATAAATACTGAAACCTCCAAAGAGCATAATAGATCGGGAGTTCCGCCGCCAGAAGCCTCAATAGCCACCGAAAACCAATCTAGACCCATTCCGGCACCCTGTCGAAGGGGGGAATCCCTCACCGGTGGCCATCTTCATCATCCCAGCGCTCTCCATGACAAGGAGGGAGTAGTCCACCCTCGGGGCTGAGGGTATGTACATGTAGCTATGTGTTTGATCTCTCTCTCTCTCTCTCGTGTTCTTGAGGTGGTACGATCTTGATGTATCGCGAGCTTTACTATTATAGTTGGATCTTATGATGTTTCTCCCCCTCTACTCTCTTGTAATGGATTTAGTTTGCCCTTTGTAGTTATCTTATCGGATTGAGTCTTTAAGGATTTGAGAACACTTGATGTATGTCTTGCGTGGGATAACCGTGGTGACAATGGGTTATTCTATTGATTCACTTGATGTATATTTTGGTGATCAACTTGCGGGTTCTGCCCATGAACCTATGCATAGGGATTGGCACACGTTTTCGTCTTGACTCTCCGGTAGAAACTTTGGGGCACTCTTTGAAGTACTTTGTGTTGGTTTGAATAGATGAATCTGAGATTGTGTGATGCATATCGTATAATCATACCCACGGATACTTGAGGTGACATTGGAGTATCTAGGTGACATTAGGGTTTTGGTTGATTTGTGTCTTAAGGTGTTATTCTAGTACAAACTCTATGATAGATTGAACGGAGAGAATAGCTTCATGTTATTTTACTATGGACTCTTGAATAGACCGATCAGAAAGGATAACTTTGAGGTGGTTTCGTACGCTACCATAATCTCTTCGTGTGTTCTCCGCTATTAGTGACTTTGGAGTGACTCTTTGTTGCATGTTGAGGGATAGTTATGTGATCCAATTATGTTATTATTGTTGAGAGAACTTGCACTAGTGAAAGTATGAACCCTAGGCCTTGTTTCAACGCATTGCAATACCGTTTACGCTCACTTTTATCATTAGTTACCTTGCTGTTTTTATATTTTCAGATTACAAAAACTATTATCTACTATCCATATTGCACTTGTATCACCATCTTTTCCCCGAACTAGTGCACCTATACAATTTACCATTGTATTGGGTGTGTTGGAGACACACGAGACTCTTTGTTATTTGGTTGCAGGGTTGTTTGAGAGAGACCATCTTCATCCTATGCCTCCTACGGATTGATAAACCTTAGGTCATCCACTTGAGGGAAATTTGCTACTGTCCTACAAACCTCTACACTTGGAGGCCCAACAACGTCTACAAGAAGAAGGTTGTGTAGTAGACATCAAGCTCTTTTCTAGCGCCGTTGCCGGGGAGGTGAGTGGTTGAAGGTATATCTTTAGATCTTGCAATCGAATCTTTTTGTTTCTTGTTTTAGCACTAGTTTAGTTTATAAAAGAAAACTAGAAAAATATGGAATTAAGTTTGCCTCATACACTTCATCTTTTTAATATCTTTCGTGAGTATGATGGGAAGGAAAATTGTGCCAAAGTGTTAGAAGAAGAATGCATTAAAATGTTTGGCACTAAATCTTTGAATGATGACCATGATTGCAATGTTGTTAGTATGAACTCCTTGAATATCCATAGTACTAATGATGATTGCACTAGTTATGATGAAAATGTCTCCTATAAACATGTCAATTTTTATCGAGTGCATTGGGTTTGCAAGTACACACCAAATAAGGAAGATAGATATTACAAGAGGCATAAGTACTTAGAAACTAAATGGTTGCAAGAAAGGCTAGATGTTTGTGCTGAAAATTTAAATTTTCTTAGCCGTACTTGTGAACTTTGCAATGAACGTGATCATTTCAGTACCCAATGCAAGTTGTTTCATGATCGTATCATGTCCAAAAATTGTGATGACTTGATTTCTCTTGCACATCATAATGAACTTAGTTTGTTCTTGGGTTATGAAGAAATGAAACGTATAACTAAGGTTATTCCAGAATTTTCCCTTTATAGAGTTCTTAATTTTGATCTAGAAGAAATTTATATGTATTGTGCGGTGAATTGCATTGAAAATCCTTATATTGCCAATTACATAAAGAAATGAAAACAATTAGAAGATGAAGAGAATACTAATGAAAGGGAAGAGACTTCCCAATATCCTCCTATTATTTCTTATGATGAATTAGGTAACGAGGAGGAGCCTTCTATTCAACCAATCTCATTAATAAGGAGCTCCAAAAAGAGGATTGAACCCACGCATGATGTGGTAAAGAAGAAGAAAATAAAAAGGAATAGAGGTAAAAAGATATCTCTCCCAAATAATGCTGCTCCTATTACTGTTGTGCCTCATGAAAATAAATTTGTGGAAGATGATGCACTTGATGATGGTCTCGTTATGCCTATTGCTTGTTGTGATGATTATGATTGGGAAGATAATGATACTCTCTTATGATCTTGAAAATCTTTTTGGCATTTGCTTGGAAGAATATGATAATTGCTATACTATTGGTGCTATCCATACTATTGATGATGAGAGTGATTATGCTTATGATATGAAAAGGCCCAAGCTTGGGGATGCTATGTTTGATCAAGATGATGTTTTTGAGAATATATTTTTTGCAATTAATGTTTGTCCCAAGCTTCGGGATGCTACGTTTAATGAACATGATATTTTTAGTCTCCCAAGTTTTGATATGCAAATTTATAATGATGATAGCATGCCTCCTACTTATGATGATTATATTGATGAAAGTGGGTTTGGAAGAGTGTCAACTTTAGGAAATAATGATCCCAATATTTTGGAGGATATTGAATCTTATTATTATAATTATGAAAGTGGATTTGGAGAGGTCATGACTTTATTTAGTGATGATTCCACTATCTTGGAAGAGGTTTCAATCGATTATGATGAGAACAAAGTTGCTACTTATGATGATTATTGTGATGACACGTATGCTATAAAAAGTAGTGATGATTATATTTATAAAACTTTTCATGATTATGAGTACCCCTTTTCTGAACATTACTCTTTTGATGTGGAAACAATTTATAGTATTCGAGTCTCTTATGATACTGCCACTATTCCGAAGGAGAAGAATCTTGCTTATGTGGAGAGTAGTAAATTTTCTATGCTAGTAGATCATGAAAAGAATGCTTTATGTGATAGTTATATTGTTGAATTCATTCATGATGCTACTGAAAATTACTATGAGGGAGGAACATATGCTTGTAGGAATTGCAATAATATGAAGTTCCCTCTCTATGTGCTTAAAGTTTTAAAGTTATGCTTGTTTTACCTTCCTATGCAAGTTGATTATTGTTCCCATAAGTTGTTTGATCACAAAATCCCTATGTATAGGAAGTGGGTTAGACTTAAATGTGATAGTCATATTCTTCATGATGCTCTCTTTATGTTACAATTCTTATCTTTTATGTGAGCATCGTTGAAATCATCATGCCTAGCTAGGGGCGTTAAACGATAGCGCTTGTTGGGACGCAACCCAATTTTATTTTTGTTCCTGTTTGGTAATAAATAATTTATAAAGCCTCAGTCATGATTGAGTTTTTATGTTTTAATTAGTGTTTGTGCCAAGTAGAACCGTTGGGAAGACTTGGGGAAAGTCTTTTTGATCTTGCTGTAAAAAACAGAAACTTTAACGCTCACGAGAATTGCTGCCATTTTTTATTGGAGAGGGATACTTAGTTAATTCTTTTTGAAGATGATTAATAGATAAATTCCTCACGTCCAGAAATTTATTTTATAATTTTTGGGGTTCCATAAGTTTGCGTTAGTTACAGATTACTACAGACTGTTCTGTTTTTGACAGATTCTGTTTTTTATGTGTTGTTTGCTTATTTTAATGAATCTATGGCTAGTAAAAGAGTTTATAAACCATAGAGAAGTTGGAATACATTAGTTTTAAAACCAATATAAATAAAGAATGAGTTCATTACATTACCTTGAAGTGGTGTTTTGTTTTCTTTCGCTAACGGAGCTTACGAGTTTTCTGTTAAGTTTTGTGTTGTGAAGTTTTCAAGTTTTGGGTAAAGATTCGATGGACTATGGAATAAGGAGTGGCAAGAGCCTAAGCTTGGGGATGCCCAATGCACCCCAAGGTAATATTCAAGGACAACCAAGAGCCTAAGCTTGGGGATGCCCCGGAAGGCATCCCCTCTTTCGTCTTTGTTCATCGGTAACTTTACTTGGAGCTATATTTTTATTCGCCACATGATATGTGTTTTGCTTGGAGCGTCATTTCATTTTATTTTGTTTTGCTTGCTGTTTGGATAAAATACCAAGATCTGAAATTATTAAATGTTAGAGAGTCTTCATATAGTTTCATAATTGTTCGACTACTCATTGATCTTCACTTATATCTTTGGGAGTAGTTCGTTGTTCCTCTAGTGCTTCACTTATATCTTTTTAGAGCACGGTGGTGGTTTTTATTTTATAGAAATAGATGAACTCTCATGCGTCACTTATATTATTTTGAGAGTCCTAAAAAGCATGGTAATTTGCTTTGGTTGTGAAATTAGTCCTAATATGATGGGCATCCAAGAGGGATATAAAAAAACTTCCATATAAGTGCATTGAATACTATGAGAAGTTTTATACTTGATGATTGTTTTGAGATATGAAGATGGTGATATTAGATTCATGCTAGTTGAGTAGTTGTGAATTTGAGAGATACTTGTGTTAAAGTTTGTGATTCCCGTAGCATGCACGTATAGTGAACCGTTATGTGATGAAGTCGGAGCATGATTTATTTTTTGATTGTCTTCCTTATGAGTGGCGGTCGGGGACGAGGGATGGTCTTTTCCTACCAATCTATCCCCCTAGGAGCATGCGCGCAGTACTTTGTTTCGATAACTAATAGATTTTTGCAATAAGTATGTGAGTTCTTTATGACTAATGTTGAGTACATGGATTATACGCACTCTGACCCTTCCACCATTGCTAGCCTCTCTAATACCGCACACTTTTCGCCGGTATCATAAACCCACCATATACCTTCCTCAAAACAGCCACCATACCTACCTATTATGGCATTTCCATAGCCATTCCAAGATATATTTCCATGCAA
Organism: Triticum aestivum; assembly: GCF_018294505.1. Taxonomy (NCBI): domain Eukaryota; kingdom Viridiplantae; phylum Streptophyta; class Magnoliopsida; order Poales; family Poaceae; genus Triticum; species Triticum aestivum. Next base: position 1,612,518 of record NC_057806.1, read on the forward strand.
CTTTCCACCGTTCCGTCTATTATGACACGCTCCATCATTGTCATATTGCTATGCATGATCATGTAGTTGACATCGTATTTGTGGCAAAGCCACCATTCATAATTCTTTAATACATGTCACTCATGAGTCATTGCACATCCCGGTACACCGCCGAAGGCATTCATATAGAGTCATATTTTGTTCTAAGTATCGAGTTGTAATTCTTGAGTTGTAAGAAAATCAAAGTGTGATGATCATCATTATTAGAGCATTGTCCAAGTGAGGAAAGGGTGATGGAGACTATGATTCCCCCATAAGTCGGGATAAGGCTCCGGACGAAAAATAAAAAAGAGAGAAAAAAGAGGCCATAAAAAAGAGAAAAGGCCCAAATAAAATAAAATAAAATAAAACGAGAGAAAAAGAGAGAAGGGGCATGCTACTATCCTTTTACCATAGTTGTGCTTCAAAGTAGCACCATGATCTTCATGATAGAGAGTCTCCTATGTTGTCACTTTCATATACTAGTGGGAATCTTTAATTATAGAACTTGGCTTGTATATTCCAACGATGGGCTTCCTCAAAATGCCCTAGGTCTTCATGAGCAAGCGAGTTGGATGCACACCCACTAGTTTCTTTTGTTGAGCTTTCATACATTTATAGCTCTAGTGCATCCGTTGCATGGCAATCCCTACTCACTCACATTGATATCTATTGATGGGCATCTCTCTATAGCCCGTTGATATGCCTAGTTGATGTGAGACTATCTTCTCCTTTTTGTCTTCTCCACTACCACCATTCTATTCCACCTATAGTGCTATGTCCATGGCTCACGCTCGTGTATTGCGTGAAGATTGAAAAAGTTTGAGAACATCAAAAGTATGAAACAATTGCTTGGCTTGTCATCGAGGTTGTGCATGATTTAAATATTTTGTGTGGTGAAGATACAGCATAGCCAGACTATATGATTTTGTAGAGATAGCTTTCTTTGGCCATGTTATTTTGAGAAGACATGATTACTTGGTTAGTATGCTTGAAGTATTATTATTTTTATGTCAATATTAAACTTTTGTCTTGAATCTTATGGATCTGAACATTCATGCCACAATAAAGATAATTAATTAGAGAAATATGTTAGGTAGCATTCCACATCAAAAATTCTGTTTTTGTCATTTACCTACTCGAGGATGAGCAGGAATTAAGCTTGGGGATGCTGATACGTCTCCAATGTATCTATAATTTTTTATTGTTCTATGCTATTATATTATCAACCTTGGATGTTTCATATGCATTTATATGCTATTTTATATGATTTTTGGGACTAACCTATTAACCTAGAGCCCAGTGCCAGTTTCTGTTTTTTCCTTCTTTTTGAGTTTTACAGAAAAGGAATACCAAACGGAGTCCAATTGACGTGTCAATTTTTGACAATTTTTTATGGACCAAAAGAAGACCCCAGAGTAAAAGAGTTAGGCCAGGAGAGTCCCGCGCTACCCACAAGGGTGGGGGCGTGCCCACCCCCTGGGCATGGGCCCCTGCCTCGTGGACAACCCGAAGACCCCCCCTGACGTGAGACCTACGCCAAAAAATCCTATAAATATTGAAACCTCCAGAGAGCACAATAGATCGGGAGTTCCGCCGCCAGAACCCTCCCTAGCCACCAAAACCAATCTACACCCGTTCCAGCACCCTGCCGGAGGGGGGGAATCCCTCACCGGTGGCCATCTGAATCATCCCGACGCTCTCCATGACGAGGAGGGAGTAGTCCACCCTCGGGGCTGAGGGTATGTACCAGTAGCTATGTGTTTGATCTCTCTCTCTCTCTCTCGTGTTCTTGAGGTGGTACGATCTTGATGTATCGCGGGCTTTGCTATTATAGTTGGATCTTATGATGTTTCTCCCCCTCTACTCTCTTGTAATGGATTGAGTTTGCCCTTTGAAGTTATCTTATCGGATTGAGTCTTTAAGGATTTGAGAACACTTGATGTATGTCTTGCATGGGATAACCGTGGTGACAATGGGTTATTCTATTGATTCACTTGATGTATGTTTTCGTGATCAACTTGCGGGTTCCGCCTATGAACCTATGCATAGGGGTTGGCACACGTTTTCATCTTGACTCTCCGGTAGCAACTTTGGGGCACTCTTTGAAGTACGTTGTGTTGGTTTGAATAGATGAATCTGAGATTGTGTGATGCATATCGTATAATCATACCCACGGATACTTGAGGTGACATTGGAGTATCTAGGTGACATTAGGGTTTTGTTTGATTTGTGTCTTAAGGTGTTATTCTAGTACGAACTCTATGATAGATTGAATGGAAAGAATAGCTTCATGTTATTTTACTATGGACTCTTGAATAGACCGATCAGAAAGGATAACTTTGAGGTGGTTTCGTACCCTACCATAATCTCTTCGTTTGTTCTCTGCTACTAGTGACTTTGGAGTGACTCTTTGTTGCATGTTGAGGGATAGTTATGTGATCCAATTATGTTATTATTGCTGAGAGAACTTGCACTAGTGAATGTATGAACCATAGGCCTTGTTTCAACGCATTGCAATACCATTTACGCTCACTTTTATTATTACTTACCTTGCTGTTTTTATATTTTCAGATTACAAAAACTATTATCTACTATCCATATTGCACTTGTATCACCATCTCTTCACCGAACTAGTGCACTTATACAATTTACCATTGTATTGGGTGTGTTGGGGACACAAGAGACTCTTTGTTATTTAGTTGCAGGGTTGTTTGAGAGAGACCGTCTTGATCCTACCCCTGCTACGGATTGATAAACCTTAGGTCATCCACTTGAGGGAAATTTGCTACTGTCCTACAAACCTCTAGACTTGGAGGCCCAACAACGTCTACAAGAAGAAGGTTGTGTAGTAGACATCATCGCCCGTCGCCGTCGCCCTCCGCCCCCCGCCGCCATCGCCGTCGCCCTCCGCCGCCCCCGTCGTCGCCCTCCACTACAGAAAAAAAGACACATCCGTGACATTTTTGGCAGAACGAATTTTTTTCCTGTCATACATATGACACTTCTATGACGATAATTGTGACAAAACCCGTATCATCATAGATGTGGTGGGCTCCTACTTCTATGACAAAAAATCATGAAAGAAAATGGGCTTTTCATCCTGGGCGGGCCAGAGACGCGGCTGCATGACATTCTTTGGGCCGGCCATGACGAAAAAAAACCGTGGTAGAAGCGAGGGGGAGGAAAATTTCGGGGAGTTCCCGGTTACGGTGGGAGGTCGGGGGCCGAGCAATGCACGTTTCTCTCGTACACGTACGCGCATGTATGCGAGGCGTTGGCTCTAACTGAACCTGAGCGAGGCGTTGGGCTCTAACTGAACCCAAGCGATTGCCCTGCAGGCTACGCGTTACTGAACCCGAGCGATCGATCGATGGCTGTTAACTGAACCCGATCGAGTGATTGCTTCGCTACTGCTGCTAACTGAAGGCGATCGATTGGATGAACAGTGAGCGTTGCGGGGGGGTTTGGATGAACAGTGAGCGGTGGCGTTGCCTCTGGATGAACAGGACCCCGTGATGTGGAGGGTTGGATGAACAGTAGACGGTGGAGGGGTGCCCGTGGATGGGTGGTTGAATAGTACCCCGTGGTGTGGAGGGCTGGATGAATAGTAGACGGTGGAAGGGTGCCCGTGGAGGGGTGGTTGAACAGTAGCCGGTGGAGTAGCGCGCGGTGGAGGCTGGATGAACAGGAGCTCGTGGAGGCTGGTGGAGGTCGACGGTAGCCCGTGGAGGCTGGAGGAGGTCGACGGTGGAGATGAACAGTATACCGTGGAGTCCCGTTTTGCGGTACGCCACACCCCTCCCGATCAACAGGACCCCCGTTTCGACCGTAGCGCTCCAACACAAGTTCGTTTCCTCCGTTTTGCGGTATGCCACACCCCTCCCGATCAACAGGACCCCCGTTTCGACCGTAGGAGGTCTGTTTCCTCCGTTTTGCGGTACGCCAGACCCCTCCCGATGAACAGGATCCCGTTTCGAACGTGGCCGGTCGAACACAAGGCTGTTTCCTCCGTTTTGCGGTATGCCAGGCCTCGTTTCCATTGCATGTTCCGTCCAAGCCCTCCAGATGAACATGACCACGCATTCCGTTCCGACCCAACCGGTTGGCTCCCACGCATTCCGTTGCCTCCCGATGAACACGACGCATTCCGTTGCCTTCCCATGAACTCGACGCATTCCGTTGCCTCCCCATGAACACGACGATGACGTTGTTTCTCCGTTTCGACCCAGCCATGTACACGATCCCTGGCCGTACGTATGCGCGAGTAGACGTTCGAGACCCTGCCCGTATGTACGTACGTGGCCGTATTTTCTTTCTTGCACCCTGGCCCATGTAGTACGTGTACATGCTACGTGCGCGCCTCTACTACGACACGTATGTGCCTCTACTACGACACGTGCACGCCTCTTCATCGACCAGTATATATGTATGTACAAGTTCGCGACCAGAATGACAACGCTACGTACGCTTCAACCAGGTGGGTCCCGACTGTCAGGCACTTTGTTACCTACGAAGATGTAGCTAGTGGGTCCCAGCAGTCAGGGGGGTGAATCGTTTTTTTGCCCGGACGCACTTTCTTGCGTGTGAAGGTGTAGCTGCTGGGTCCCAGCAGTCAGGGGGGAACCGTTTTTTTTTGCCCGGACGCACTTCCTTGCGTGCGAAGATGTAGCTGGTGGGTCCCAGCAGTAAGGGGGGCGAATCATTTTTTTCGAACGCACTTCCTTGCGTGCGAAGATGTAGCTGGTGGGTCCCAGCAGTCAGGGGGCAAATCGTTTTTTTCGGATGCACTTCCTTGCGTGTGAAGATGTAGCTGGTGGGTCCCAGTAGTCAGGGGGAAATGTTTTTTTCGCGAAATATGGTGGCCCGTCCGGTGGGTCCCCACTGTCAGGTGAAGGAACAATTATTTTGCATGTAATAAGGAGGCACTTCCTTGCTGCGGCCGTGGACCCAGTTGTCAGCCTCTCCACATACAGTCCACGTCCAATGGAAGCCATTCCTTGACCACGTTGACCACGCCGCGCCGAGAGCACCAGGGCGGTGGACGACGGCGAGGCCTAGGAAGGGGACGACGCGGAGCCGAGGAAGACGCGACAGTGGAAGCCCACGCGTAGAGGAGTATGAGGGTTCACTCATTCGGCTGCGGTGTGAGGATGTCGCCGCCGCAGAATAACAGGGGATGTGGGTAAGTAGAGGGATGGCCTGACCCGCGATGGGAGTAGTAGGGGGCAATGAGGCCTCCGCGGCATCACAACTGGCCATGGCTGACAGGAGCAGGCGGCACGACCGGCGCTGCTTTGGGCGGCTGGAGCAAGAAGATCAGAGGTGGAAGAGGCACTACGGCCGTTGGATGGAGATCGTACTGTCACTGGAGCTAGAATCATTCATATATTGACTAAAGTTTACAAAGGCCTCCGTCCCAGTCAACTTAGTAGGCCCACAAGTCAGCCTCCCACCAAGGTGGGTCCCAGGTAGCAGCGGGGTATTCATTTTTTGTGCGTAATGAGGCACTTCCAGTGGGTCTGAGCTAACAGCGGGGGGGGGGGGATGTTTTTTTCGCGAAATACGGTGGCCCGTCCTGTGGAGCCCAGCAGTCAGGGGGAAACGTTTTTTTTCGCGAAATACTAGTGGCCCGTCCGATGGGTCCCTGCTGTCAGGTGGAGGAATAATTATTTTCTGCGTAATAAGGAGGCACTTCCTTGCGGCTGTCGTGGACCCAACTGTCAGCCTCTCCACGTACAGTACTCTTCCGATGGAAGTCGGTCATTGACCACATTGACCACGCCGCACCGAGAGCACCATGGCGGTGGACGATGGTGAGGCCTAGGAAGGGGACGACGCGGAGCCGGGGAAGAGCGGCAGTGGAAGCCCGCGCGGAGAGGAGTACGAGGGTTCACCGGTTCGGCTGCGGTGTGAGGTTGCCATCGCCGCATAATAACAGGGGGTGTGGGTGAGTAGAGGGATGCCCTGACCAGCGGTAGGAGTAGTAGGGGGCGCTGAGGCCTGCGCGGCAGCACAGCCGCCCACGGGAGGCGGGAGTAGGCGGTCCCGCCGGCGCTGCTTTGGCGGCTGGAGCAAGAAAATTAGAGATTGAAGAAACACAACGGCCGTTGGATTGACATCCAACGGTTACGTCTGCTAGAATCGTTTGTTGACGTATATAATAACTAAAAAAATCTTGCATACGCGTCAACTAAACAGGCCCACAAGTCAGACCACTCCCTCTTTTTTTAATAATTACTAGCAAAAATGCCCGTGCGTTGCAACGGGAAAAATGCAAGGTGCGAGAATCAAGCTAGTGGCATAGATATTGTATTGGTGCAAATACTTATCATGTATTCTTTACAATTAAATCACGCTTCTATCTTAATTACAATATACCATGAATAATATTTGCTCTCCTCCGTAGCTCAGAAATAAATGGTTCAAATTAGTGATTTAGTTCGGGAAATCCGCCAAATAAGTTAATAGTACTCCCTCTGTTTCCTTACGTTTTGGTGGTTCAAATTAAACTACCAAAATGTCATATATTTAACAATGGAGGGAGTACTTCTGAAAGTATGTATAGAAAAATTTGCGCCCTTGTTAACATGTTTGTTACCACAAACTATTTTACAATGTAAGATTATACAAATAACAATATATGTCCCAGCCTTTTCTCAACACATGACAGAGTAGAGGCCATGTACACATTGTTAAAGAATGAGAATTTCATACTTATATATGGTTGGATGGATTGTAACTGCAAAAATTCCCTACAAATAAACATATCTTCTTTGCTGAATGTAACTTCACCAATCAAACCTGAAGAATCCCAGAAAAATCAATCATAGACTTCACATGGAATCAAACTTCATATGCAGATTAATTGTTGCCTAAAACTGCTAGAACAAACATGTTCAACTGAATTGTTTTGGCACTGGATCAACTCATAATCTTACTTATACATTAAAATGTATGATGCTTATAAACCAAGATAATTTTTTAGAGCAGATAAAAAATAATGTACAGGGACTGCCAGTAGCATAATAGATGGTTACATGAGACATCTAAAAATTTAATAATAAAATCCATATGAAAGATAACCTCCACTGATTGAAAAATTGCGCGTTCCACTCCTTTGCTTTTCAATAGCAACGACAACTTAGTCCAGCACATCCCCATTGTCATAGATCAGTAGAAGGCAAAAATGGATACACAACTATATGGGCCTACTCCTATCATAGTTTATACATAACAACAAATTGAGATTACATATGGCTACATAATAAGATTCCTTTGCATCATAGTGTTCTTACTTTGAAATATGGTAGCACCAAATTGGAAGATTCTAATGTGTTAGTCTTGGCACAACGGAAAATTCAATGCATATACCTACTCAACACCAGCTATCATGGTCACCCTCAGCCTGATTGAGTACTGATCAAGCAGCAGCAAGTTGAGTAAAACTAACAAATTTCAGTCACTGTCTACTGGATTTTTTTAGCCATAAGAGTAAGGAAAGCATATGAATAGATCTCAGTATTCAAAATTAAAATTAACAGACCTACAACATGCATGTTTATGTATAACCTATCTGCAAGCAATATCTTTTTTTAGAATTACATCAAAACTTAGGCCGACATCAAGGCTGCATTGTTTTCCTTCCAGAGCTGATCATGGAGTTGGTCTGGGACACCATACGCAACCACAAGGTCTCCATGAGCTTTAGCGTCATTGGCTGGTTCATGAGCCAGTCCCTTGTTTGTCCCTCTTGACAGTTCTGATGTGATAATGCCTAAAAAATACTCAGCGCAGATTTAATATCAACAATAATTGGGCACGGCAATGATCTGCTTACAGAATCAGCCCCTAGCTCATTTCCCCACTGCGTAGTCGATCTCCAGCACCAAGGAGCCTCAGAATACGTTATACAATTCCTTCAGTCCAACCGTAATAGCGCTGGCTTCGGCCTCCTTACAATTATTCATGCATCCACAAATGCAAACATGCCACCAAGCTCTAGCACCTTCGCCTCCGACATGGCAATCAAGCATACTCGGAGCCCATGCAATGGGCCCCACGATGATCTTGCAACCTTGCGGCTCAACCGGCGACGTCGTCGGCGGGTCAAGGCAGCGGCAGAGCAGGCGTGACATAGATGCCACGAGCTGCTTGGCCGCCTTTCCTCAAAATTCAACACAACAACAAAGAGAACTTGGCTAGAGATTGTACTTGAACACTTAGCTGCAATAGAAATGATTAAAACCTTTAAGAAAACAAATTTGGTTGTCCGTTACAGTGGGAGATGCAGTTTATATGACGGCGAAAACGGGCAAGGAAAAAAACAGGAAATGGTTAAATGTGTTTTTACATTCTGACAACATCCTTTTGCCGTGCATCACATATAGTAATGATGTCACAAGCATGCTCTTGACGAGAACGATTCACATGTGTTGGTGACCTGTAGAGGATGGAGAAAAGAAGGGCAGAAGAGGGAGGCTTGTATCTATCAAGCATATTACTGAATAAAATCGGTCTGATCCGTACCAACTTGAGCAGGATTGTCGAATAGCTTCCTCTTATATAGCATCTACATCAGAAAATCCAGCACACCAAATATATACATATGTTTAGAGATGACACAGATATCATTCTGACAATGTAAACCGTAATAAGTTACAACCTCCATCACACATGTAATTTTATCAAATTGACAAGGCAAGTTATAGGAATTGTAGCCTCAATAATGGTATGTTCCTGTTTGAGATCTTTTATAGAATCAATAAGGTATAACGACATTAGGGATGAAGGATCAAAGATCAATTAATAAAATCAGTGATTAGGGAATCATACTTACCTTGTTAAGAATGATACTGATGGAATTAGTGAAGGGATGTGTGCTACGCAGGCCAATGGACCCGTACACGAAGGTTGTTGGGTTGATACTTGAAAGGAGATCGATTCATCTGTCAGCCGGACATACACGAACATGATTTTGCTTTGTATCTTTAGGGAAAGGCATCCTTTCTTGACTATATATCCATTACTAAATGAAAGTTATTTTCATATTTTTAACTTGGGAGATCAATAATTAGCCTCGATCCATATCGAGTACGTAGCAGTCCCCTGTTTTCCTTGAAAAAAGCAAGATTGCGATTGCACATTTTTTATACTCAAATAGTCAAATTAATACATTTTGTTAAGAAAAAAAATCCTATAGGTGTGCCTTTTGTTTCTCGAGAATTTTTTTACTTTTTGTGTGGTGTATACAGTCAAACTAACTAACATATGCGTTCAATAGTGATTAGAAGGCACTTTCAGTCAGTTAGATGGATAAAGATCAAGCTTGGCAACACCAAAATTGAGAGGAGAACTGAATATGAATTATCCTCCATTAAAAACGTTATCTCTGATATGGAGGTGTCGATCCAACATGAGTTATCTCTGTCTCATGCACTGACTATTGTATTATAGTTGAAAAAGTCAATTGTGAACCCCATAAAACTAACCACTTGTCATCGACGGGAGCAACTTGAGGCCAAAGTTGGAATCAGCTCACGTGTTCTAGCAAAGGAAGATGTGATCTGAACAATGGCAGACAGATCAGTCCTAGATTTTTTCAAGCAGAACAAATACAAAGATTGCAGAAAAAGGGCGCAGTACTTTCTGACATTGTAGATGAAAATTTTATAGAATAATTTGGCAAAAGCTAGTACATACCTCTGGGGTAGCATGTTCGGCAGGGGATGTTCTTCGGGCTCACGTGTAGTACGCTTGGGCGGCGGATTTTCTTCTGGCGAACTCGGCTGAGACGATCCTGGACGACTCTTCAAAAGTTGCGATATGATGCGATTTAATGGAGATTCCGGTCGAGGGCTCCTTCTAATGGCAGCCAAGTCACTCTCAAATCTGGGTCGGGCACGCCATGGATTTGTGTTGCAGCACTTATCCTGGGGGAACACGGACTCCGATCCAAATCGGAGACATACGGCGGCAGGAGGTTGAAGATCGTGGTGGCACCGGAGAAGATTGAGATGGATAGGGAGGGGAACGAGAGCAGGGCGGCGGCGGCGGCGGCGCCAGAGAGGAACGGGCGCGCGGCGGCGCTACCGTACACATTGAGGAGCCCGTGCTCCTGTGTCCTATACGTATTGTTTTTCTGCAGGCCCATTAGAAAAGGCCCAAGCTGGAACGAAACGTTATCTCTGTTCACAAACTTTAAATTGTACTCCGGGTTTATTACCTAAAACAACCTGGACTCTTTTGTAAAAACGCCGCGACGGTGAACCCAGAGACTCAATCCGTGCTTTATTATTAGGGAGAGATATATAGCTCATGGCAACTTCTTATGCAATTTATTGCAGTCGTTTTTTTGGTTGGCCAGGGCCAATTTCGAATGTTTCTGTGGGTTCCATACTATTTTTCATACCGAAATGTCGAGCCAGATTTAAAGTACTTTGAAGATATATTTAAATTAGGTTAATGCCCAGTGAAATAGAAATCTGAAAATATGAAAAAATTCAGAAATTATAAAGTAATTGTCAATTTGTCATATGTTTTTATATTTACAACCCATTTCATATTACTTTCAAGATTTGCAGGCATCTTGAAAGAGTTGCAGCCCATCAGGGCGTAGAAAAATAAGTAGGCCTGGATTGAGAATATTCAGAAAAAATAAACTGGGCTCATTTTCACAAAGAAAAAATAGCTGGGCTGGTCACATGGTGAACATAAAATATAAGCCTGGGCTAGACGGTCCACAGCCCAGTTCAAACCCTGCTCCGTCTCAACAGTACCAAACAAAAAAATACTGCTCGAGTAGCTACGTCCCCGGTGTCAGCCGATCTTGTGCTGTTCTCTTGTCTATTGACTATATACGCTCACAATGTCGTGGGTCCCAGATGTCAGGAAAACACTAGGAGGAAGCATTTTATTTTTCCATACGCTGACGTGGTGGGCCCCTACTGTCATCCTCTCCATGTACTTCTGTCGATTCCTATTGTTTGTTGACCATGTTGACAACGCGAGAGGGCGGCGCCGCGGCGAGCGCACCAAAGCGCACGGAGGACGTCGGCGTTAACGATTTAAGAGACGGTGGGGCGGCGATACGTGCGCTGAGGCGCAGCCAGCCGTGGGAGGCGGAAGCAGGCGGCCCGCCGGTGCTGATTTGGTTTTGGCGGCTGGAGGAAGACAGGACTGAAGAAACACGACAGACTGTAAAAGTAGCAGGAGTACTTAACAACCTTAACTGAAACCAGCAGGGGCACTTAACAACCAAAGCTGAAAGCAGTATGAGTACTTATACAGGTTCAACCATACAAAGCACGCCTCGAACAGTGCTACTTTGCCTACAGTTAATCAAGGGTGAGGCCGCCATGCCCCAGGACAAGGCCCAGGCGCCACCCCGCGCACCCACAACCTTTTGAAAGCGGCTTCATCTCGCAACGTGGTCAATAAACATGATATTCGCTTTAGAGCCATGGAAAAGCATGAACATAATCTTTTGTCCTATTCTCCAAGATGGACGGACCTTCATTATTTGAGACCACCCATGAATAAGTATCTTTTCACCTTCAAGGGGAATTGAGTAGGTCGACATAAACATCATGTTGTGACCAAGCGCAAGTCTGACCCGACCATGGTCAAGCATCTGTATAGGAACAATAGAACTCGGCAGTTCATGTTTCAAGAAGATCATAGCTGTAAAACTGTGTATAAGCAATAGTTTATGAACAACATATATAACAGAAAACAACTCGTACCATAAGTTTCTCGACACAGTTGGACCTGTTCAATGAGTGCGGCACTGGCACACATATCCCATGTGGCCTTCCACCATTGAAACGCCCCACAAGGACCTCAAGACAATCAATAAAGTGTAGGAACTTGTGGATGTCGATCCAGTCAACTTCAGTGCCATTAGTAACAGCCGAGTTATTACAAAGTAACAAACGAGCAGACTGCTTAACTCTGATAAAACCTACACGTGCCACCAATTATAAGAAAATATTAGTTAGAAATAGCATCTTCGTGAGAGATTCATTGCTACTTCTAAAGTTAAATTGTGATTAGTTAGACAGAATAGGTGGATTAAGAAGTAATCGAGGCAACAAGCAAGAACCAGATATAAAACTAACATGGATGAACAATTGGAACAACGTCGGGGTGGACTAACTTTCAGTCCGTAACGCAGTGAATATGAGACAAGGTTCTGCTATTTCCATCAACATTCGTGCACTAACTTTCAGTCCGTAACACTTGAGAAAGTTTATCCAAGTTCGGCCATAAAAAGCAGCGATCTTCTTGGTTCATGAACCCAACTTAGAATTTATATCCATGGCTTGTCTTAACTGTGACCATTAAACTAGTGTATTCAGTTATGGCAAGGCCGAGCATCTTGAGTACATGTATTCTGGCATAGCAAATAATGCACTGCAGGAAAAATAATATGAGAACACAACATGTTAAAAAAACCCACCCTCCCGGATAGAAAAGAGGATTCTAGGAACATACTGTGCATGTTTCAAAATGCTGTGTTAGGATGAGAAGGAACAAGTGTGGCGTCTGGCCGAGGGCGCAGAAACCTGTAGGGTACTCGCACTTTGGGCACTGCAAATGAAACACACTAGATTCAGTACGAAGAAAAATGCATCAACGGCGGCGGCTGCCATCCTAGGGTTACCTGCGACCAAGGGACTTGGATTTATCGGGGATGGATGAAGAATTCGTACCTGGTTCTCCATGAGAAAACCCTATGCAATCGCCGAGAGGGGGTTTTCTCTGAACAAGCAGACAAGGGAGAAGGGGATTCAGGCCTTGTGAAATATTGTCGCTTCGTCCGTCCAGCTTACTACTAAAGCTGGAAAGGGGGTTGTGATTTGACAGCTCATTGGGCATTACTGCGGCGCTACGACTAGGGTGTGTCTACCGTGAAGTTGTGCACTCTAATTTGTGCATATGGCACGTGGACCCCATTGCTGGTTGCCCCACATATCAGCGAAAGGAAGTAGAAAGACAGGAGTAACTAGTTACACGTAAATATATGTTTTGATAGAGAGATACTCCCTTTGTAAATAAATATACAAATCTTTATATCACAGGCTCACCTTGCCGAGAAATATACTCCCTCTGCAACGCACGGGCATTATGGGGGTTCAGATTTTTTTTATGGGTGTTCGGCTGAGAATATAATACTCAGATAGGCTCACGGTTCTGGACTTTGGGCCGCAGGCTGACCCTGCATGTTTTGGGGCCCATGTGTTCTACCTCAGCACTTTCAATATTGCAAGCGATCGGTACGGCGCTAGTTTTAGATGCTGTCACAAGGCGAATACACAAAATTGAATAAAGCACGGCAGTTGTTGGAATGAAATCGAATGACAGTTCCTAACCAGCAATCAGAGTTGCAATTCTATCAATGATATACCATGTGATAAATAATACTGTCGTACTACTTATACACACAGGACACTTGTTTCACCATGCCAGATTATTACATCAAAATCTCTCAGAGGATAGATCAGTTCGGCAGTTGCGTGCTGCTACTGAAGAATTTCAAAGTTGATTTGGACCAGCTCTCCTTGCCGAGAAAGTTCGATTTTGACATCATCCCCTACCGCAAGATATGATTTAGATTTGAACCTTGACCATCCTTTAGCATCAATCATCATACGACCATCCATTGTACTTATGGTATGTTGAGCAGGTTCATTCACACCAAGGCTTCGCATGGTAAGAGAAACTTGGCCGCGGTCGCCCGGATTGTTGAACGACTCCCTCGTTGCTCTAGGAATTCTCTGTTTGCAAACAAGAAGAAATACCCAAACAGTTAGATCAACACAGTGAATCATGTGAAACAACATGGAAAGAAAAAAGAACAAAGCACTTGGGCGGCCAATGCTTACCAAGAAGGTGGACATGTCGGTTTTTGTAAGGACTTTGGTATATGAAGTGCGAACTGCAGCCTAGTCTGTTGCCAGTGCAACTGCATGGGCCAGAGCAGATGCAAGTGCAAGTGTTGGTGTAGGTGCCGAAGCCGTTGCTGCTGCCGGAGATGGTGCTCCTTGTATAGCTGGTGTCGGTGTCGGAGCAGGTGCCGCTGTTGATGCCCGATCCTCCGGTAGATCAGACTGATCCACTGACGCGGTCGGTGCCCAATCCTCGGCTGGATCAGACTGAGCTGCTGCCGCTGCCAGTGCTAGAGCAACTGCCGGTGCTCGATCTGTGCGAGACAGCGGCGATCGTGTCTGGTCTGCTATAATCAGCTTTCTAACTTGACTAGGATCTGTTGGAAATATGCCCTAGAGGCAGTAATAAAAGCGTTATTATTATATTTCCTTATTCATGATAATTGTCTTTATTCATGCTATAATTGTGTTATCCGGAAATCATAATACATGTGTGAATAATAGACACCAACATGTCCCTAGTAAGCCTCTAGGTGACTAGCTCGTTGATCAACAGATAGTCATGGTTTCCTGACTATGGACATTGGATGTCATTGATAACGAGATCACATCATTAGGAGAATGATGTGATGGACAAGACCCAATCCTAAACATAGCACAAGATCGTATAGTTCGTTTGCTAGAGTTTTCCAATGTCAAGTATCTTTTCCTTAGACCATGAGATCGTGTAACTCCCGGATACCGTAGGAGTGCTTTGGGTGTACCAAACGTCACAACGTAACTGGGTGACTATAAAGGTATACTACGGGTATCTCCGAAAGTGTCTGTTGGGTTGACACGGATCAAGACTGGGATTTGTCACTCCGTGTGACGGAGAGGTATCACTGGGCCCACTCGGTAATGCATCATCATAATGAGCTCAAAGTGACCAAGTGTCTGGTCACGGGATCATGCATTACGGTACGAGTAAAGTGACTTGCCGGTAACGAGATTGAACGAGGTATTGGGATACCGACGATCGAATCTCGGGCAAGTAACATACCGATTGACGAAGGGAATTGTATACGGGGTTGCTTGAATCCTCGACATCGTGGTTCATCCGATGAGATCATCGAGGAGCATGTGGGAGCCAACATGGGTATCCAGATCCCGCTGTTGGTTATTGACCGGAGAGCGATCTCGGTCATGTCTACATGTCTCCCGAACCCGTAGGGTCTACACACTTAAGGTTCGGTGACGCTAGGGTTGTAGGGATATGTATATGCAGTAACCCGAATGTTGTTCGGAGTCCCGGATGAGATCCCGGACGTCACGAGGAGTTCCGGAATGGTCCGGAGGTAAAGAATTATATATGGGAAGTCTTGTTTTGGTCACCGGAAAGGTTTCGCGCATTATCGGTATTGTACCGGGAGTGCCGAAAGGGGTCCGGGGGTCCACCAAGGGGTCCACCTGCCCCGGGGGGCCACATGGGCTGTAGGGGTGTGCGCCTTGGCCTATATGGGCCAAGGGCACCAGCCCCAAGAGGCCCATGCGCCAAGAGATAAGGGAAAGGAAGAGTCCTAAAGGGGGAAGGCACCTCCTAGGTGCCTTGGGGAGGATGGACTCCTCCCTGGCCGCACCCTTCCTTGGAGGAAGGGCCAAGGCTGCGCCCCCCTCTCCCTTGGCCCTATATATAGTGCAGGAAGGGAGGGCAGCCACACCTAAGCCCTGGCGCCTCCCTCTCCCTCTCCAACACCTCCTCCTCCTCCGTAGAGCTTGGCGAAGCCCTGACGGAGTACTGCAGCTCCACCACCACCACGCCGTCGTGCTGCTGCTGGAGCCATCTTCCTCAACCTCTCCTTCCCCTTGCTGGATCAAGAAGGAGGAGACGTCACGCTGACCGTACGTGTGTTGAACACGGAGGTGCCGTCCGTTCGGCGCTAGGATCTCCGGTGATTTGGATCACGTCGAGTACGCCTTCCTCATCCCCGTTCTTTGAACGCTTCCGCGCGTGATCTACAAAGGTATGTAGATGCAATCCGATCACTTGTTGCTAGATGAACTCCTAGATGGATCTTGGTGAAACCGTAGGAAATTTTTTTGTTTTTTGCAACGTTCCCCAACAGTGGCATCATGAGCTAGGTCTATGCGTAGTTCTCTTGCACGAGTAGAACACAATTTGTTGTGGGCGTTGAGGTTGTCAACTTTCTTGCCGCTACTAGTCTTATCTTGCTTCAACGGTATTGTGGGATGAAGCGGCCCAGACCAACCTTACGCGTACGCTTACGTGAGACCGGTTCCACCGACTAACATGCACAAGTTGCATAAGGTGGCTGGCGGGTGTCTGTCTCTCCCACTTTAGTTGGAGCGGATTCGATGAAAAGGGTCCTTATGAAGGGTAAATAGAAGTTGACAAATCACGTTGTGGCTTTCACGTAGGTAAGAAAACGTTCTTGCTAGAACCCTTTTGCAGCCACGTAAAACTTGCAACAACAATTAGAGGACGTCTAACTTGTTTTTGCAGCAAGTGTTCTGTGATGTGATATGGCCAAAGTTGTGATGAATGATGAATGATATATATGTGATGTATGAGATGTTCATGCTATTGTAATAGGAATCACGACTTGCATGTCGATGAGTATGACAACCGGCAGGAGCCATAGGAGTTGTCTTTATTTTTTGTATGACCTGCGTGTCATTGAGAAACGCCATGTAAATTACTTTACTTTATTGCTAAACGCGTTAGCCGTAGTAGTAGAAGTAATAGTTGGCGAGCAACTTCATGGAGACACGATGATGGAGATCATGATGATGGAGATCATGGTGTCATGCCGGTGACAAGATGATCATGGAGCCCCAAGATGGAGATCAAAGGAGCTATGTGATATTGGCCATATCATGTCACTATTATTGTTTGATTGCATGTGATGTTTATCATGTTTCTGCATCTTGTTTACTTAGAACGACGGTAGTAAATAAGATGATCCCTCATAATAATTTCAAGAAAGTGTTCCCCCTAACTGTGCACCGTTGCGACAGTTCGTTGTTTCGAAGCACCACGTGATGATCGGGTGTTAGATTCTAACGTTCACATACAACGGGTGTAAGACAGATTTACACATGCAAACACTTAGGTTGACTTGACGAGCCTAGCATGTACAGACATGGCCTCGGAACACAGAAGACCGAAAGGTCGAGCATGAGTCGTATAGAAGATACGATCAACATGAAGATGTTCACCGATGTTGACTAGTCCGTCTCACGTGATGATCGGACACGGCCTAGTTAACTCGGATCATGTTATACTTAGATTACTGGAGGGATGTCTATCTAAGTGGGAGTTCATTGAATAATTTGATTAGATGAACTTAATTATCATGAACTTAGTCTAAAATTTTACAATATGTCTTGTAGATCAAATGGCCAACGTAGTCCTCAACTTCAACGCGTTCCTAGAGAAAACCAAGCTGAAAGACGATGGCAGCAACTACACGGACTGGGTCCGGAACCTGAGGATCATCCTCATAGCTGCCAAGAAAGATTATGTCCTACAAGCACCGCTAGGTGACGCACCTGTTCTCCCTGCAGAACAAGACGTTATGAACGCTTGGCAGGCACGTACCGATGACTACTCCCTCGTTCAGTGCGGCATGCTTTACAGCTTAGAGCCGGGGCTCCAAAAGCGTTTTGAGAGACACGGAGCATATGAGATGTTCGAAGAGCTGAAAATGGTTTTCCAAGCTCATGCCCGGGTCGAGAGATATCAAGTCTCCGACAAGTTCTTCAGCTGTAAGATGGAGGAAAACAGTTCTGTCAGTGAGCACATACTCACTATGTCTGGGTTGCATAACCGCTTGACTCAGCTGGGAGTTAATCTCCCGGATGACGCGGTCATTGACAGAATCCTTCAGTCGCTTCCACCGAGCTACAAGAGCTTTGTGATGAACTTCAATATGCAGGGGATGGAAAAGACCATTCCTGAAGTATTTGCAATGCTGAAATCAGCAGAGGTAGAAGTCAAAAAGGAACATCAAGTGTTGATGGTGAATAAAACCACTAAGTTCAAGAAGGGCAAGGGAAAGAAAGCTTTCAAGAAGGACGGCAAGGGAGTTGCCGCGCCCGGCAAGCAAGCTGCCGGGAAGAAGCCAAAGAATGGACCCAAGCCCGAGACTGAGTGCTTTTATTGCAAGGAAAGTGGTCACTGGAAGCGGAACTGCCCCAAATACTTAGCGGACAAGAAGGCCGGCAAAACGAAAGGTATATGTGATATACATGTAATTGATGTGTACCTTACCAGTACTCGTAGTAGCTCCTGGGTATTTGATACCGGTGCGGTTGCTCACATTTGTAACTCAAAACAGGAGCTGCGGAATAAGCGGAGACTGGCGAAGGACGAGGTGACGATGCGCGTCGGGAATGGTTCCAAGGTCAATGTGATCGCCGTCGGCACGCTACCTCTACATTTACCTTCGGGATTAGTTTTAAACCTTAATAATTGTTATTTAGTGCCAGCTTTGAGCATGAACATTGTATCAGGATCTCGTTTAATTCGAGATGGCTACTCATTTAAATCCGAGAATAATGGTTGTTCTATTTATATGAGAGATATGTTTTATGGTCATGCTCCGATGGTGAATGGTTTATTCTTAATGAATCTCGAGCGTAATGCTACACATGTTCATAGTGTGAGTACCAAAAGATGTAAGATTGATAATGATAGTCCCACATACTTGTGGCACTGCCGCCTTGGTCACATAGGTGTCAAACGCATGAAGAAGCTCCATGCTGATGGACTTTTAGAGTCTCTTGATTACGAATCATTTGACACGTGCGAACCATGCCTCATGGGTAAAATGACCAAGACTCCGTTCTCAGGAACAATGGAGCGAGCAACCAACTTATTGGAAATCATACATACTGATGTGTGCGGTCCAATGAGTGTTGAGGCTCGCGGTGGCTATCGTTATGTTCTCACCCTCACTGATGACTTGAGTAGATATGGGTATGTCTACTTAATGAAACACAAGTCTGAGACCTTTGAAAAGTTCAAGGAATTTCAGAGTGAGGTTGAGAATCAACGTGACAGGAAAATCAAGTTCCTGCGATCAGATCGTGGAGGAGAATACTTGAGTCACGAGTTTGGCACACACTTAAGAAAATGTGGAATAGTTTCACAACTCACGCCGCCTGGAACACCTCAGCGTAATGGTGTGTCCGAACGTCGTAATCGCACTCTATTAGATATGGTGCGATCTATGATGTCTCTTACCGATTTACCGCTATCTTTTTGGGGCTATGCTTTAGAGACTGCCGCATTCACTTTAAATAGGGCTCCGTCGAAATCCGTTGAGACGACACCGTATGAATTATGGTTTGGGAAGAAACCTAAGCTGTCGTTTCTAAAAGTTTGGGGATGCGATGCTTATGTCAAGAAACTTCAACCTGAAAAGCTCGAACCCAAGTCGGAAAAATGCGTCTTCATAGGATACCCTAAAGAAACTATTGGGTATACCTTCTACCTCAGATCCGAAGGCAAGATCTTTGTTGCCAAGAATGGATCCTTTCTAGAGAAGGAGTTTCTCTCGAAAGAAGTAAGTGGGAGGAAAGTAGAACTTGATGAAGTATTACCTCTTGAACCGGAAAATGGCGCAACTCAAGAAAATGTTCCTGAGGTGCCTGCACCGACTAGAGAGGAAGTTAATGATGATGATCAGGATACTTCTGATCAAGCTCCTACTGAAATTCGAAGGTCCACAAGGACACGTTCCGCACCAGATTGGTACGGCAACCCTGTCTTGGAAATCATGTTGTTAGACAACGGTGAACCTTCGAACTATGAAGAAGCGATGGCGGGCCCGGATTCCGACAAATGGCTGGAAGCCATGAAATCCGAGATAGGATCCATGTATGAAAACGAAGTATGGACTTTGACTGACTTGCCCGTAGAGCGGCGAGCCATAGAAAATAAATGGATCTTTAAGAAGAAGACAGACGCGGATGGTAATGTGACCATCTATAAAGCTCGGCTTGTCGCTAAGGGTTATCGACAAGTTCAAGGGGTTGACTACGATGAGACTTTCTCACCGGTAGCGAAGCTAAAGTCCGTCCGAATCATGTTAGCAATTGCCGCATTCTATGATTATGAGATATGGCAAATGGACGTCAAAACGGCATTCCTTAATGGTTTCCTTAAGGAAGAATTGTATATGATGCAGCCGGAAGGTTTTGTCGATCCTAAATATGCTGACAAGGTGTGCAAGCTCCAACGCTCGATTTATGGGCTGGTGCAAGCATCTCGGAGTTGGAACATTCGCTTTGATGAGATGATCAAAGCGTTTGGGTTTATGCAGACTTATGGAGAAGCCTGCGTTTACAAGAAAGTGAGTGGGAGCTCTGTAGCATTTCTCATATTATATGTAGATGACATACTTTTGATGGGAAATGATATAGAGCTTTTGGACAGCATTAAGGCCTACTTGAATAAGAGTTTTTCAATGAAGGACCTTGGAGAAGCTGCTTATATATTAGGCATCAAGATCTACAGAGATAGATCAAGACGCCTCATAGGTCTTTCACAAAGCACATACCTTGATAAGATATTGAAGAAGTTCAATATGGATCAGTCTAAGAAGGGGTTCTTGCCTGTATTGCAAGGTGTGAAATTGAGCTCAGCTCAATGTCCGACCACGGCAGAAGATATAGAAGAGATGAGTGTCATCCCCTATGCCTCAGCCATAGGGTCTATTATGTATGCCATGCTGTGTACCAGACCTGATGTAAACCTTGCCGTAAGTTTGGTAGGAAGGTACCAAAGTAATCCCGGCAAGGAACACTGGACAGCGGTCAAGAATATCCTGAAGTACCTGAAAAGGACTAAGGAAATGTTTCTCGTTTATGGAGGTGACGAAGAGCTCGTCGTAAAAGGTTACGTCGACGCTAGCTTCGACACAGATCTGGATGACTCTAAGTCACAAACCGGATACGTGTATATTTTGAATGGTGGGGCAGTAAGCTGGTGCAGTTGCAAGCAGAGCGTCGTGGCGGGATCTACATGTGAAGCGGAGTACATGGCAGCCTCGGAGGCAGCGCATGAAGCAATTTGGGTGAAGGAGTTCATCACCGACCTAGGAGTCATACCCAATGCGTCGGGGCCAATCAAACTCTTCTGTGACAACACTGGAGCTATTGCACTTGCCAAGGAGCCCAGGTTTCACAAGAAGACCAGGCACATCAAGCGTCGCTTCAACTCCATTCGTGAAAATGTTCAAGATGGAGACATAGATATTTGTAAAGTACATACGGACCTGAATGTAGCAGATCCGTTGACTAAACCTCTCCCTAGAGCAAAACATGATCAACACCAGAATTCCATGGGTGTTCGATTCATCACAATGTAACTAGATTATTGACTCTAGTGCAAGTGGGAGACTGTTGGAAATATGCCCTAGAGGCAATAATAAAAGCATTATTATTATATTTCCTTATTCATGATAATTGTCTTTATTCATGCTATAATTGTGTTATCCGGAAATCGTAATACATGTGTGAATAATAGACACCAACATGTCCCTAGTAAGCCTCTAGGTGACTAGCTCGTTGATCAACAGATAGTCATGGTTTCCTGACTATGGACATTGGATGTCATTGATAACGAGATCACATCATTAGGAGAATGATGTGATGGACAAGACCCAATCCTAAACATAGCACAAGATCGTATAGTTCGTTTGCTAGAGTTTTCCAATGTCAAGTATCTTTTCCTTAGACCATGAGATCGTGTAACTCCCGGATACCGTAGGAGTGCTTTGGGTGTACCAAACGTCACAACGTAACTGGGTGACTATAAAGGTATACTACGGGTATCTCCGAAAGTGTCTGTTGGGTTGACACGGATCAAGACTGGGATTTGTCACTCCGTATGACGGAGAGGTATCACTGGGCCCACTCGGTAATGCATCATCATAATGAGCTCAAAGTGACCAAGTGTCTGGTCACGGGATCATGCATTACGGTACGAGTAAAGTGACTTGCCGGTAACGAGATTGAACGAGGTATTGGGATACCGACGATCGAATCTCGGGCAAGTAACATACCGATTGACGAAGGGAATTGTATACGGGGTTGCTTGAATCCTCGACATCGTGGTTCATCCGATGAGATCATCGAGGAGCATGTGGGAGCCAACATGGGTATCCAGATCCCGCTGTTGGTTATTGACCGGAGAGCGATCTCGGTCATGTCTACATGTCTCCCGAACCCGTAGGGTCTACACACTTAAGGTTCGGTGACGCTAGGGTTGTAGGGATATGTATATGCAGTAACCCGAATGTTGTTCGGAGTCCCGGATGAGATCCCGGACGTCACGAGGAGTTCCGGAATGGTCCGGAGGTAAAGAATTATATATGGGAAGTCTTGTTTTGGTCGCCGGAAAGGTTTCGCGCATTATCGGTATTGTACCGGGAGTGCCGAAAGGGGTCCGGGGGTCCACCAAGGGGGTCCACCTGCCCCGGGGGGCCACATGGGCTGTAGGGGTGTGCGCCTTGGCCTATATGGGCCAAGGGCACCAGCCCCAAGAGGCCCATGCGCCAAGAGATAAGGGAAAGGAAGAGTCCTAAAGGGGGAAGGCACCTCCTAGGTGCCTTGGGGAGGATGGACTCCTCCCTGGCCGCACCCTTCCTTGGAGGAAGGGCCAAGGCTGCGCCCCCCTCTCCCTTGGCCCTATATATAGTGGGGGGAAGGGAGGGCAGCCACACCTAAGCCCTGGCGCCTCCCTCTCCCTCTCCAACACCTCCTCCTCCTCCGTAGAGCTTGGCGAAGCCCTGACGGAGTACTGCAGCTCCACCACCACCACGTCGTCGTGCTGCTGCTGGAGCCATCTTCCTCAACCTCTCCTTCCCCTTGCTGGATCAAGAAGGAGGAGACGTCACGCTGACCGTACGTGTGTTGAACACGGAGGTGCTGTCCATTCGGCGCTAGGATCTCCGGTGATTTGGATCACGTCGAGTACGCCTTCCTCATCCCCGTTCTTTGAACGCTTCCACGCGTGATCTACAAAGGTATGTAGATGCAATCCGATCACTCGTTGCTAGATGAACTCCTAGATGGATCTTGGTGAAACCGTAGGAATTATTTTTTTGTTTTCTGCAACGTTCCCCAACAGGATCCGTGACAGTGATCCAGTTTTTTTATTCATTTCTTTTAAACGCGAGAAGGACTAATTGTGGCATTTTTGTTAAACCAAACTGCAGTTCATCATAGGGATTCAGCTTGTACTCAGACAACAGACTGATCCAATTTTTTCTAGTAATATAAGTGATGGACAGTGCCTTCGTTACTGACACGACATAAGAAATGAAACCTGCAAAAATTGTCATCGTAGAGCAAACCAAACGGTTTATTCTGTGAGGAATGTCACATGGCAAAACCTGCATCGTAAAATTGCAGGAAAAGAAAGAAAACATGACATTAAATCAATAAGATTTATACAGTAAATCAATAAGATTTACTCTATGTGACATGAGTGAATCCTTACCAGGAAATCACTATGTTCAAGTACTAAACATAAGATTGATCATCCAACTACGCATGGCATGTAGGGGCCCCGCCTACTCCCACAAGCAGCACAGTCCAAAGGTCGGGACAAATCATATGGACCGAATATCCATGGGACTGGAAATCCTGGTGGGTGCGATAAACCCTGCAATGCATACAGATATTGGAGTGTAACCATAATTGATAAACCGTCCTCACAAAAAATATGATCTGGATACTTCAAAATATACAGACTGAATTGAGTGGACAGACATTAACATAGACCGTTCTCAGGACTGGCCACACACCAAAAGCGGCAGTACTAATAAACAATACATGGTTCACAAACACAAATCAAGTACTGAACAATAGTACTTACTACAGACAAGCAAAGTTGCACTAACTAAACTCTGCAGACTATTTCTTGCCACCGACCTACGGGATGAACCCCGCATAACTGACTGGGCCATGGACTTCGTGTGAGATGTCTACATGCACCATCACCATCTTATCAACCTTGGAGAACCTAACAGAATGGTCTTTCCACTCATAAACATGATGATGAAGACAGGCCGCATCAGATTTGTTGGGAAGCTTTACAAGAACCACACCCTTCGTAATCGAAGGCACAGCCAGGAAATTGTTGTGGTTAAGTACATCCTCGAGAACACGCCTGACAACAATGCTACAGGAAAACACTAGTTTAGGACACGTGGCGACAAGGACACAGCAGCTGGATGGTTCAGCAGTAGAACTCATCATCAGGTCTTCTAGTTCACACGACATGACTTTGAGAACTTCATCTCCACACTACTAGGGAAAAGCCTAGCAGCAGCGCGGGTTTTGGGTGTATCAGTAGCGTGGGTGCCTGCGCTACTGATACGGCGCCACAGCTAACTTGTAGCAGTAGCACGTGTTGACACACGCTACTGCTATACATGGTTAGCTGTAGCGTGCGTTGCAAACAACGCTATTGCTAATTAGCTGTAGTGGGTCTTATATCCCGCGCTACTGCTATTACTTTGAAAAACAAAAAAATCTTGATCCCGTGCGTGTTGTCAATGGTAGCAGTGGCTCGATCTAGCGATGATTGCCGTCACAGGAGGCATGAACGGACAACGGAAGACCAGATCCAGGAGTGGTTGTTGGAGAGCGCCCGTTTCTATGGCAGAGCCAGGCCGCGGCGGGGGGCTCCTCTTCCTGACCATGCCAAATAGCTCCGGGTCGTCCATGGCGACGACCTGCATGGGCATGGACATGGAAGGGTGAGTCAAACTAGAGGGAGAGAGAGGAAAGGAAAACCGAGGGAGAGAGGAAGGTGATGTAGGGACCAGCGGAGCTAGTCACCGGTGGTGAGGTGCTCCGGTGTGGTGGCGCGGGGCGGCGGCCTCCTAGACGTCGGTGAAGACCCGCGAGCTCCTAGACGCCGGTGGCGCGAGGCGGGGGCCTCTTTCGGCACCACGGAGATGGATGGGCGCATGGGCAAGAGGTCCATGTGAGAGCGTATGGAAAGTGAGAGGAGAGAATGGTGGAAGAGAGGAGGGATTTGGGAGAGGAGATGGGGATTCGGCCGAGGATATGGAGACTTCACCGACCTCGTACTTAGTAGTAGCGAGGGGTATAAAACCGCGCTACTACTATCAATTTAGTAGTAGCGCGGGTTTATACCCCTCGCTACTACTATGGCATGTGTCGGGGAGCACGGTAGAGACCGCTTAGTAGTAGCGAGGGTTAAAAACCCGCGCTACTACTATCAACTTAGTAGTAGCGAGGGGTAAAAACCCGCGCTACTGCTAATTAGCGGTAGCGCTTCTTTTTGTGCCGCGCTGCTGCTAAGATTATGTGTATAAGGTTTTCCCTAGTAGGGCCACCATGGACCTGGTTCTAATTCAAACAGAAACCATATTTTATTACTACCTCTGTTCACAAATATAAGATGATTTTCGATATTATACTCCATATATGACTACATATATGCACAGAAATGAGTGAACAAAGACACTAGAACATGTCTTCAAAGGCATGAGAGCAGAGGGATTACATGCAATATCCATAACACAAGTTAGTGAGGCAAATATACCCTCTTAAAAGGTAGCATTGATGTTCATAAAGTACTCCCTCCGTCCCAAAATTTTTGTCTTAGATTTGTCTAGATATGGATGTATCAAGTCACATTTTAGTATTAGATACATCCGTATCTAGACAAATCTAAGACAATAAATTTGGGACAGAGGGAGTAGTTGAAAGTAATCTATAAGAAATCAGTGTCAACCTCTCGCATGTTTTGGTCAAAAGAGGAATTTAAAACCGTCATTTGGCACACTAAAATCAAATGCAAGATCACCCATAAAGTTGTACTACCAGTACTGTGTGTTAGATGAAAAAACACGATCAAGATCGAGAAAAAGATCGTCGACAAGAGACATTACCTGGACTTGCTTAATGAGGGATCCCGGAGAGGGGGGCTTGGACAGGGCGATGGCTTTGAGCTCGTCTGTGGTAGTCTCGGAGGGGTGCTTGCGCTTCTTCGTACCATGAGCCTCGACGGTTTTGGCCAGAGCCATAGACATCACGTCGGCCGATGCTCCGGCGTCCATCCAAGAGAGGAAGCTGAGAGAGAAGAGTGAAAGGTGGAACGAGATGAGGGAGAAGTGAAGCGAGTGGGCCTTTTCTTCAAGAGAGGAAGCTGAGAGAGAAGACTGAAATGATGGTTGCTTCGTCCGTCCAACTTACTGCTGGAAAGGAGGGGGTTTTGTGACTTGACGGCTCATTGGGCATTACTGCGGTGGTTCGATCGGGGTAGTCTACCGTCACTCTACTATGGTGTAATTTAGTGCATGGCTGGTGGACCCAGGTGCTGGCTGTCCCACACGTCGGCGAAAGTGAGTGATTTAGTGCATGGCTGGAGGAGGATCCGCACGGTAGAGCGTGTCCACTATTTTTCTAAAGAAAAAATGATTACAGCAAGCGTTTCCACTCTTACAATGGAGGAGTGCGAAACACGGCAGCCACTTGAACATACATAGTGCTCCTACTACTAGGCATGTGCAGTGGTTCATACGTCAGTACTACACAATCTTGTTGCTAGTGTAGTAAGATATGACGATAACAAATGATGTTGTGCGCATGTCAACTACTCCTATATGTAACACGTGCGTGACAACTTGGTTCACCAAGTGGCTGAGGCGATCCTGGACCTCGTCATGATCGGCCCGCTCGCGCTCCAGCCGGCTCCCCTGATGGCCTATCGTATCTCCCGCTTTCTGCAGCAACACCGCCGACGCCTCGAGCATCTTTGTGGTGGACGTCTGCCGCTTTTAAAGCTCCATGAACTCCCGCACATAACGGAGGAGCGTGGCACTCCTCTCCTCCTTGAGCTCACGGAGCTCCACGTCCTTGGCCCTGAGCTCCACATCCTTGGCATGGAGCTCCTGTGTCAGGAGCCTCACCTCGGACTCCGTGATCTGCTGCGCCGCCATGGCACCAGGTAGAAGCAATGGGGAGAGGAAGCAAAGGGGGCGAAACGGGTGAAAGGCAACGCAATCTACACAAAGGCGGAGGGAGCGGGGAATCTTTTGGTTTTCACCATGGTAAAACACCAGTCGACGACTTCTCACATCAGGGAGCAGTGGGTTTTTACAGGCGGAGTCATCATGACTAATTGCTGCCGCGCCTCCTCCCGTCAATCAAAAAATTAAAAATCCTGCCGCGCCTGCTCCCGTCAATCAAAATATTAAAAATCTTGCCGCACCCAAACACCAGAGCAACGCTGCGGTGGATATTTAAATTTACTTGCCGGTAAGTAGATAAAAAAAGGGGTGAAAAAACAAATGTGGCGGCGGCCAAGCTAATCGGTCGAACTAGCCCAACTAGCTAGCCACCGTGCTTCACTGATGTACTCGGCGGGAAAGGTGGTCTTTCGTGATTTGACGACTCATTTACTTGCTTCGGCGCTATGACCGAGGAAGACCCAAAAAACGCGTGGTAGGGCGTCCCACGTCAGGAAGAATATATGCATGCACCATCCGGGAGGACCCCGAAACCGCGCGGTAGGGTGTGCCACGTCTCGGCACGGAGGAAAAATGTGCGTGTAAAAATATACTGTATCATACTTAGTACCTATGGTTCGACCTCGGGACCCAGCCAGTCGGTCGAAAACACCCCACTAGCCACACAGCTTCATCATGCAAACATGGCACGGAGGATAGATGTGGTTAGCTCTGTCTCGACCAGCCACAACATCTCTTGTTCTAGGCAATTCTTCTATTTTCCAAGTTTTTTTAGTTGTAATAATACCACAGCAAGCTAGTGCCGCTCTTCGTGTGTGCCCGTGCAAAGGTTAGACGATGGAGAGAAGAGAGATTGAGATCGCAGACCTAGGACCCACCAGTAAGTGAGACAACGGTCATGCACGTGTTGACGAGGCACTCCTTCTACTCTACTCAACGCAAGTACTGTATAAAATCAAGTTATGGGACAAAGCCAACAACCGTTCGTTTTTCAGGCTATCGACTTACGCTTTGTAGTCCAGGTTGCCAGTTCGAATCTCATCTTTCAGATTTGTTAGTTTTAGGTCCAAATTTGATTAATGACAAGTGGGACCCCGTGTGTTGTTCCGATATTTCAGTGTAGGATGGTTTTTTTGAACAAACACTTTGCGCGGTTAGACAAGTAACGTCACGAGTTACACGTATTTTGCAAGTTTACGAACAAAAATGATAGCGGCATAGAATATCACATCCACCCCGCAGCTTAGATACTATGGTGATACGAGTTTTTACACCGTTGGAAGTGAGATCCAATGGCTTGGGAGTCGTCTTTGTAATTATGCACAATTTCCAAACTCTCCAAAGGTTTTTTTGCAAATAAAACATTCATGCCTCATGTGTGCCACTGCATCTTCGATCCAACGGCTCCCCGGTGCTCATATTAGGTGCTCCCTGTAGCTTAATTACCCGCTACGGTGATATGAGCATGTAGGTCATATGATCAGTGATCAGATGGCACATGCGTAGTACTTGTACTTTCTGCGCATTTCCCAAACTCTATCAGCCGTATATTGCAAAAACATTCAAACCTCCTACTGTGGGCCGTTAGATCTCAGTGAACTCGTATCACCATAGAATCTACGGTGCTGGAGCACCTCATACTCTCCCGTGCGAGAAAACATAAGGTGCTATCGCAGCTTGGATGCTATGGTGATACAGGCTTGGAGGTCGTTTGATCTGAGATCCAATGGCATCTGAGCAGTCTTTGTGCTTGTAAGCAGTGGCCGAACTCTTTTGGGGCTTTTCTGCAAAAAACCATTCGAACCACCGAGGAGGTGTTGGGTCACAAATCCAGCGCCTCCGAAGAGCTTGTATCACCAAAGCATCTAAGGTGTGGTAGCACATGATATTCTTACATACAGGAGAATATGATGTCCTCCTTCATCTTAGATGCTACGGTGATACGAGCTTCGAGGTCGTTGGATATAGGATCGTAGGGCATCTAATTAGTTTTTGTACAAATTGTGTGCAATTCTCAAACTCATCAAGGTTTCCTGCAAAAATATTAAGACACATCATGTGAGCTGCTATATCTCAGATCTACAAGCTCCAAGCAACTCGTATCGGCATATAGCATCTAAGGTATGGGGGCACATGATATTCTCCAGGGGAGGAGGGGTGGGGGTGCATAACTAATCGGTGGTTGGGAGGGTGGGGACAAATATAATCTAAACAATCCTAAACAGAGCTCCACAATTTTATCTAAGGTCGAGGGGTTGACCCCCCGACAATCATAGCTCCGCCTAAACACAACATTTGCATGTACTGTAGTACTAGACTTAATATTCATGTTTCAATTTCATGTTCATTTTAAATATTGAACTAAGGACCATGGATGTCTTACATTTTACTCCATTCGTTCCTAAATATTAGTCTTTTTAGAGGCTTCAAATGGATTGGCACATACAGATGTATATAGACATATTTTAGAGTCTAGGTTCACTCATTTTGCTCTGTATGTAGTCACTTGTTGAACTCTCTAAAAGAATAATATTTAGGAATAGAAGGAGTATTTTTGAATTCGTGTCATACATGCATGGTTTGGAAAAATAGATGCACTATACTTATTGGATTGTTGTTGTGTTCGTGCGTGTGTGTCTCTGTGTGTGTGGTCATATGCTTGATACATACAAAGTTTTCTCACCTCCATATTGTTCATCTTTTAAATTTTACTTTGCATTAGAAAACTTACTAGGGATACCATGAAATGTGAAATCCACGTTGAGATCACTATATCACAAACTCACTCTAATTCAACAACTCGTCATAAATCAATTACCACGTTGAGATTAGTATTTGCAAGGAAAATACGGGTATTGTAATACACATAGATTCGTTCGGCAATTTAAAAGGTTACTTTCGTATCCTCGAATGGTAGGACCCAATGGCGTACCAGCCAGACCTTGGCTCGTGTTGATCCTAAAAAAACCGGGCTCGTTCCTTCGGTGGCGTGCGTGGTACGCACATTAGGCAACCCCAACCAGTCGAGCCTCAATGTTTCAAGTCAAAATATCTGGCAGCCAGAATTCCAGCGCTAGGAAATTCCCCTCATGTCCCCGGTCCATAATGAATACCGATGAACAACGGAGGGATGCTTTACTAACTAGACAACGTTACCTACCATGCCGAGCACGGTTCAATTCCCTCGGTCGCTGCTTATCAAGGTCACCTGTCAACTGAATTGCCTAGTACTACTACTACTACCCCAGGATGAGCACAGAATTGACCCCGTTTGCTCGTGCCTAGTACTTGAGTTAATATATCAGGCAATGCATTGGTACGGAGGGATTATCCTTTTACTCTGCATATATAACTTGTCTGAAGTCTAACTAAGCAAAATGTTTGACCAAATCCTTTCTTAAGAAATACAACAGGACAGAAGTATGGCTTGAAAAGTTATTGCATGATGCAGGTTATGATATTGTTTCGAATCCCGGATCTTAAATTTCAGAAAATCCAAAAGTGAGCATAAATTCTTGAAATTAAGCATGGTCATGTGATATGGCACAAATATTACTTCGTAAGTTTTTTCTTCAATTTGAGACAAGCTGCTTATGACAAGTTGCACAAATGAAGAGCCAAGGTATTTTGGAACAACGCCCTGTCACGTTAAGGCGAACGCTTTCACTATTGAAACCGTGGGCGTTTACGTGCCGCCACGAGTCCCCGCTTCTCATCGGCAGGTGCCGTTCGAGCAAGCGTGTGAGTCAACGGGGGGCGTGCGTGCAGACCGCTGCGCTGGCTGTCAGGGAGGCGTGCGAGCAGACCATTGTGCAGGCTCACCGGGAGGCGAGCCCTTTGACCAGGCTCCGCCGCCCACCGTCGTCCCAACTGCTCCCACTTTTAATGTCGCCGGCGCCGCAGTTTAAAATCAACCCCGCACTATCCGGTATCGCTACAATCCTCTCTCTTCCTCTCCGATTCTCCAGTCGTCTACCTCCAACTAGCCTGACCTAAACGTATGCCATGCCGCATCACCATGGTCTGCCCTTAGTGTTCCAGTTTCCTGAGGAAGACACCCAGCCGGCGTCTCAAGAACATAACGCGCTTTGGGACGAGCTTGAACTGGCCTTGTGGGGAGACGTCTCGCCTGTCCCCGCTCCCGTTCCGGCTCCCATCGCCCCGACTGCGCCAGCGCCCATCCCCGTGGCATTGATGGGCTGGGAGCCGCACATTGTCACCGAGTTTGATCCCACGGGGTTCCACGAGGTCCCCGCCGGCTTTCACGCACCCGTGCACCTGCCAGCACATGCGCCTGCGCGTGCACTGACGCGCACGCCCGTGCCGGTGCCCGTGCACCTGCCAGCGCATGCGCCTGCGCGTGCACTGACGTGCGCACCCGTGTCGGTGCCCGTGCACACGAATGTCTCCGCCGCGCCGTTGACAGCGCCTGTCCCCGCGCGGGTACTAGTGCCCCCCTCAGCGGCATGGATGGCCGCCGTCGACCGCTTCCTTGCACCAACGCCAGTCGCCTCCTCCCTCCAGTTGACTCGCTCCGAAGTCCAGAACATTTTGGCCTTCCTTGAAGCTAGGCCAACGTCCAGGAGTACGCCAACAACGGCGCAAGATGCCGCCGTCACCGTCGGTCAGTGGCCCGACGACACACAGAGCACGGCAGAGGAGCCGCTTCCCACCGCGAAGCGCGCCCGTCGCCGCCGCGTAATCTAAATTTGCCATGAAAAACGTTCGGATTGCCATGCTTAAAATCCGAACGTTTATCATTTCCGTTTATTTTATATCGATCGTCGTAGAATTTAAAGTCAGAGTCAGACTGAACGAAATGTTTGGCTTGATCGATTGAATGTTCTGCTAGAGCCGTATCAAATTAAATATAAACGTCATCAAGCCACATGTATTCGTTGTCATCCAACGACCTAGACTGCTTCAATGTCGAGCGCTCAACACATTTAGTGTGCAGTTAATTTCATGCCAAAAATAGTGCTAATCACATGACAACACGCAAATAATATCCTAATAGTTAATATCCGCATGCACTTAATATACTTCCAAATTAACGTGCATTGCACGTACACACTGACTAGTGCTGCTAGTACGTGAAACTGGTGCCGTGACTTGTGAACGCGTCCAGATATGGTCAACGGCAACATCGCCCGCGAGTTCTTCCTGTTTGCCCGTGCGTCTAAACGCAGAAGGGGAGGAGAGAGAGAGCACACATGGAACCCACCAGTAAGTGAAGGCGAATAGTACTAAAAATAATATTACATGTTATCCATTAATTAGGCTGTGGTAATATAAAAACATTATGTGAACAAAGGGGGTACAACAAACATTGCTATTCTACGTATGTTGCCTATTGACGTGCGGCTTGAAGGCCCGGTCGCATGTTCGATCCTCGTCCTTTATTTTTTAATTTGTATATGGGTCCAAATTTGTTTCATGACATGTGGGCCCCTCGGTGTGTAGTTTGTAGCACTTTAATTTGTGGGTCGAAATTTGTTCCATTCCAAGTGGACTATCGGTGTGTAGTTTTGTAGCTTATTTATAATAATTAAAGAGAACAACATAGTTTTTTCAATAATACCATGGTGCGACGTTGAAGGCGAGAAAGGACGTGCGAGAGAGCGATGACCGAGCCAGAGGGAAATCAACTAGGGGAGTTGCGTGGGTTGCAACGGTGTTTGGAGTAGTTGTGGGCCGAATGCTACGAAAATATAATCTAAACCGACCGGAATAAATGCCTACACAAATTAATCCAAGGTTGGAGTGCCCCTCGCAATGTAAATAGCTCCGGCTTTGCGAGGGATGGAGAGGTAGTAGCTTCAACGCGTGGAAGATACGGTGTGAGAAAGCGAGGTCAATCGAGAGACATATAGATAGAGAGACAAAGTGAGTGTGGTCCGACATTCATTGAACAAATATATATGCTCTGGAGAGATATTGTCCGATTGAGCTTTTGGCAAGGGTGAGGGCTGTAAGATAGAGCTTGAGAGATGATCCAGTCACAGACGTGTAGATATATTTTGTGCGTGGGAGGAAGCAAGGTCAACCGATCACATAGGGTCGCCGTGCGATCGAAAGAGTGAGACGGGTTGGAGAGAGTGACCTAGATAGACGATGTGCGTGAGAGAGTATACAATGTGAATATGTCGAATTGGGCTCAAACATGGTGATATATCGTTTTTGTCCGAGAAAGAGCGAGGTCAATCGAGACATACGGAGAGAGAGAGAGAGAGAGAGAGAGAGAGAGAGAGAGAGAGAGAGAGAGATTGAGTGAGCGTGGCCCACCATGAGGTCGAAAGAGTGGCGGCGGCTTGGATGGACTGACCTAGATAGACAATCTGCGTGAGAGAGTATAGAGTGTGTCGATCGAGGCCCGAACAGGGAGATATATCATTTGTGTGTGAAAGAAAACGAGGTTAAATGAGACTCAATAAAGAGAGCGAGATTGAGCAAGTGTGGCCCGCCGTGCGGAAGAAAGAGTGAGACAGTCTCGAGGGAGTGACCTAGATATACAACGTGCGTGCGTGCGCATGAGAGGTTGGGGGGCTAGATAGGCAATGCATGTATTTAGCGCGAGAGGGTGAGAGGGAGAGGGGGAGAGAGAGAGCTCGGCATGGGGTGCAATGGCGGGTGTGTGAGGTAAATACATTTGGTAACAGAGTGGAAAAAGGGGTTGTTTAGTTGAGAGACTTAGAGATCGAAACATGGAGAGAAAGAATGAACGTGTGTTGGAAACCGATAGCTTCCTAAGGTGGTTAGGAGAGGAAGATTGACCGATACAGGAAGTATGTAGCGTTTGTGCGCGGGGGGGGGGGGGGCTAAAAACAACATTTGAATGTACATAGTACGAGACTTAATATCGATGTTTCAATTCGGTGTACATTGTAAGATTTGAACCGAGGACCAGGCATACGGGTAATTATTTCGAATTCGTGCCATACTAAGTTTCGAAAAGTTGACATTGACTCAGTTTGTTGTGCTATTTTGTAGGTCATATGTTTGAATCCATCCAAAAGTTTTCTCACTACCATGGTGTTCATCATATACATATGAATTTGTATTAAAAAAGTAGCGTGCATACAGTGAAATGCAAAATCCACGTTAGAATTTGAGATCGCTACGTGACACACACTCTAATTCAAATAACTAACTACGTGACACACACTCTAATTCAAATAACTAATTATGTGACACACACTCTAATCCATGTTAGCGTGGGTACCGTTTCGATTTTTTTTCAAATAACTCCTCATTAATTAATTTATAAGACCTTGAAGACATTTCAGATAATGTGCAAAACAGTTCATTTTAAGTTGTCTGAAACGACTTACAAAAGTGAAAGGATGGAGTATCTCGTTTCGAATGACTAATTATTGCAAGGAAAACACGGGCATGGTAATACATACAGATTTGTTTGCAAATGAAAGAAGATTCGTTTGCATTCTCAAATGTTGGCGCACTAGGCAAACCAGGGTCGTGTCGGGGTGGACGCTGCTTCGGTGCCTTAAAGGCAACTGCCTTAGGGTCATTGACATGTGGGCCAGCCACCTTCTGGGCCCACATGTCATGGACACAAAGGCAGGTGCCTTAAGGCACCGAAGCATAGTCCTGCCGGGGTGGTCGCGTGTGTCTGACGGACGCGTAGCACCCAGCCACCCACCCTCCCCCTCCCCCCAAAAAAAGGACGACGACAATATAAGTTCGTGCTTCCATGTTTCGGATTGAAATATCTGGCGGCCCCAATTCCAGCCCTACAGAATCTCTCTTCTCCGCCGTCCCCTTCCGCGCACAGATTGCTCAAATCCCTAATTCGCCGCCAACCCCCGAATCGCCCCTCGTCTCATCTCTTTCCCCACCGTTCCCCACCTTTGTGCCGAACGACGACGATGAAGACGACAGTCGCGCTTCACCACCGCACCGGAGCTACCTCATCTACGCCCTCGTCCACCGCACCGGGTGGTCCACCGACAACGTCGGCCGCTGCAACCGATGTGCCTCACAGACACCGAGTTCCACCGCATCAGCTGTGCTTCACCGACGTTGTCTCCCAGCTCACCGGGGCTACTTCACCGAGCACATCGTCGCACCTCCGCCCTCCGAGGCCATTGGGGCTTCACCAACGGTCTCGTCCACCGCATCGTAGCGCTCCGCTGCCACTCAAGATCTGCATCCATGCGCGGCCAGCCAACGCCAGCGCATCGCCCTCAACGGCTCTGAAGTGACCCGCACTCTAGCTAGGCGGGCATGCCCAAACGCCGGCCCGAACTAGGTATCCACGCATCACTCCCTTGTGCACTGTTCCGACGATGTTTGGATATCCTTTCACTGCTCTCTTAGCTTACACGCATATGCAACTCTGACTTTAACTCTTATTTCTTCTGGAGATATCATCTGAAACAAGCAAATCCATTTTTTAGCGAAGCATGACGGCGCTACGGGATCTGGTACACATCCTGCACACCCGTATAACCTTGTAAGTATTTGTCCTCCGGTACAACATCAAGGTCGATTCCTCTTATTTGATCAACCATTCGCCGTGTCAAAAATGCAGAGGGGGATGCAAGGAGCACAAGGCCTGCACATCCAAGCAAGTGGTAACATGGACTTGTACATGGAACATCCCAAGCGCAAGCAGAGCTGCAGTGAGCCTGTACAACGAGCTAGCGTAAGTCCCTGCATTTCATTTAATTCGTACTGGCATTCGTGTATGATTTGTGTGCAGTGGCTGATCCATGAATTCTAGTTACCAGGGGTGAACATTTAACTTAAAAAATACGAAGGCACTTGCACTCCGAATATCAACATAACTTGAGAAATGTGAAGCTACATGCACTTTGAAAACCAGCTAATGATCCAAAGTAGTTCAGATTATAAACACTAAATGATGCAAGCACCAAAAAACACAAAATGCAACATGGTGTACAAGGACTACAAACATGATCTGTACCTGCTTTAATTATTCATTCTCTGGCTGAAAATATCGAAGTGTAATTGCACATATAAATAGTGCGCAAACTGCATATCAATATATCTATCCTGCACAAGTATGCCAATAGTTTCAAAAAACAGATAAGAAAAGTATTTATGCTATGTTGTCATGATACGAGGACTTTCTGGTAGATGGCCTCGACGTTTCCTCAAGCTATGAAAATCCATATAATTTGCTTGTCATCAATGTCTGCAAATCTCTATCTCTCTCAACATAGTAGATCATCATTAGACACTAAATTCTTCAATGAGCTTGCAAAATGCTTGCATTAGATCCCTCATTAGACACTATATGTTCATCACCAGGAGCATGTAAAATGTTTGCATAAAATCCTTCATTAGCAGTCTGTTCATTAGACACTTCAGGCTCAAGAACAACATGAGCTTGTATGTTTGCACCGGAAACTTGATTAGATACATCAGATTCAGTCAGTTTAGTATTGATTGGGGGAGTTATAAAATAAGTAGAAATTGGTTTCATTTTCTCATAGATTCCCTACATACAAGCAGTTTTACAACACCGTCAGGTTTAACTGTTGGCCAGAAATTGAAGAGTTGAATTAGATATAATCAGGGATGTGATGTACCTGCTCGTTGCGCATGCTACTCTTGCAAGCTGCGACTGTCCGTTTGCGCAAGCTCGATGCCTTGCCCGTGCTGTCGCCGCTGCCTCCCACGCAGGCTACACCCAGGGTTGGATCTTCATCTTCTTGTCCTTTCGTTCGCTTGAAGCCCGGCACCGCCCTCCAACAAGGGCGCGAGGAAGTGCTGTGTCGGTCTGTCCAGAGGCGGCTAGGTTAGGAGCGAACCAGACTGGAGGCTGAAGCGAATGAATTGGGATTTTTCCTGCTGTCGATTGATATGGGAGGCGCTCGTTTGGGCCGCGAGCCTGCTATAGGGCCTGCCTTGCACTAATGTTATTGGCCCATCCAAATTGAAACATTTTTCTTCATTTTTTACATTGCTTGCTCGTGCGTTGGGACGAACAAAACTAGCGTGGGCCAACCTCGACGACTCAAACTAGATGCACACTTTCCAGCCACCTGAGGCGGCCGCCCGTACCAGCCCCTATGGTGGCGTCGCCCCTTTTTGCGTGTATGATTGGATAGTGAAAAATATTCCAGTGGCGCTTTTGATTTACCCACAGAATGGTTGAATTGCTTGTTTCTATGGACTGAGTTCGCCAATAATGTGAAGGATGCCAGTCTTTTCATCCTATTGTAGATTGCTTAGATCTCGATATGCCAAAAGTAATCACATGGAATACATAGTAAAATCCAGTGTGATGTGTTTGGCTACAACTAGTCTGACTACACGTCCTCATATAACATATCAAGGACGCACCATCTTACTAGATTAACCATTCGACTTACCCATGCAGTGTGGGAAGAAAGAATTATTGGGACTGCATATCCAAGCAATTGATGCCATGGACTCCTTCGTACAACCTTGTAAGCGAAAAAGATGTTGTAGTGTGCATGTACAAAGAACTAGCGTAAGTTTAGTTACCTGCTTCTTGGAATTTTAGTTAGCCACTTATTGCAAAATTGTTCAATTACGTTGCTTGGCTTAATTTAGTTTGCTACTGATTACATAATGGCACAGCCTGTTAATCATATTGTAGACTGTGTCTATCTATGTGTTTGATACTTACTGTTAAGAATTACATGATTTCCTTAACTTAAATATCTACTTGTTTGTTTAACTGCTTTGCTGCTGCAACAGCGGGTTACAATGATGTTAATAACTAATTTTCAGCATCCAACTGAAACTCTTTAATTCCTTGTTTGTTTAACTGGTTTGCTGTTATAACTCCTAGTTGAGATGTTTTGCTAACTTCAACTTTTCTGAATCCAATCAGAACTTTAATGGCAAAACAGGTTAGCCCAAGATCAAAGAGCGAGGTCCCCATGGACGTTGCATCATCCCACAGCAGTGGCACCGGCCCAATCATGCATTATGAATTGCCAACTGATGATGCTCTAGAAGCTAAACTAGTGGTAGAAAGAGATCCTGCTTCTGCACTTAGTGATGAAGTTGACATGTTGAGAAAGCAAACAACTCAATCACAAGAAGCACTCAAGACAACCATTAAATGTTTGGTGGATTTCAAAACGAAGCAAGCTGGGACTGACCAGATTGTTAAGGTCTTGAAGGAAACAGGAAATTAAATTTCTACTCCCTCTGTAAACTAATATAAGAGTGTTTAGAACACTAAAATAGTGATCTAAACGCTCTTATATTAGTTTACGGAGGGAGTACTTGGTAAATCATAGGTGAAATGTTCTTTCCATAGTTGAATAACCTTTGTGTTGTCTGTTCATGTAATCAATCAAACCATTTGTTTTAGAGATCATGTAATAATTGTTTTTTTGTTTTTTGGTTTGTAATTTTATTTGAGCACAAGTCTGTATTAATTGATAAGACTCGGAGACATTTCATTTAGATTGCTGTGTCAGACCTACTAATATACAATCGGGATGAATGTGCATTCAACAATAGTAGTAGTATAGATGGACCATAAGTGGCACGCATCGGAAAGGGCCAAGATGCTGGCTAAAAAAAGGATGTTGTTGTAGCCAAAAAAAGTACAGCGGCCTGGCTTATGTATATTAGTTGATATTATTGATCCATATACTCTATAAGTGTTTATATGTCTGTTAGTTCTGTACATTCTTGGTTGATTGACTCGGTATTTGAATCTTGATACATCGCTTGTGTACATATCTAAATGGGAGTACACATTATGCCGCGTGTGACATTTGAGTTGGACATGAAGTGTTCCAAATATTCGAATTCACCTTAAACTGGATTCTATTTTCTGAATTTGAGTATTGGCATTTGTAAAGCATATTCATATATGACAGTGGAATACATCTTTGTCGTCCTTTTGAAGATATATAAAAACACATAGAATGATTTATAAAGATTCATATAGGAATACAAAATGGATTCAAATTTAGTTGCCAGGGTAAACGTGGATGCTTATTGTCCCAAAATTCGAAAGAAGCAGCAAAATGTCCACTCCCAC
The DNA here is from genome assembly GCF_018294505.1 of Triticum aestivum. Lineage (NCBI taxonomy): Eukaryota > Viridiplantae > Streptophyta > Magnoliopsida > Poales > Poaceae > Triticum > Triticum aestivum. The sequence continues at coordinate 1,651,463 of NC_057806.1, forward strand.
GTCGGCTGCCCGAAGCCAAGTGTTTGGGAGATGGAAATTACTATCTACCGATTACATGGACAATCCATCGGCCCGATTTCCACTGCTCTAAATAGGGGTAGGTTAGTAACTTCAATTAGACGTGACATGACCGCCGCTGAGCCCATTCCGACATGGTGGGCGTCAAACATGGGTGGCAAAACTCATTTGATTATTCAAGCTCGTCCGAAAGACCTTTGTTTCTCCCTCCATTCCCCTTTTATACACAGTGGGCGGAAAAACAAACTCGACTCGGCCGAAATTGATGTAGGCAAATATTTTCAATAGGGGCAGGTTTGTAACTTCACTCAGATGTGACACAACCGCCCTACCTGTCAGCCCCGTTCATACACCGTTGACGCCAACCATGGGCGCCAACCACCCTCTCCTCGCCCGAAATCGCTCTGGGCAAATATTGGCCAGATGCAAGATTATCGTCCTATCCCCAACCGACGAGACGTCCAAATTTTAAACGGGGGCTAAGTTCGTAACTTTCCCATATTTCAGACAGGCGCATCCCAAAAACATGGTTCCCCGTACCTCTCCCTCCATTTTCCCATTCATACACCGTCCATGCTAGAACACCCCATCACCACACCAGCCTCCGTCTGCCACCCCATCCATCACCGCTGTCCTCCACCACATCCATCGCCATCGTCCTCCACCATGCCGGAGCGCCTTCCAAGACTGCGTCGTCCATTGCTAGAGATGGACGTTTCTCATCCACGGCGACGGACCAATAGCCTTGCATCGCGTCCTCTCGCTTCATCGGCGCCATCATCCTCTTTGCCGGGGCCACTCACACGACCTTCTCTTCCACAGCAACAGGACTTATACCCCGATGCACCCCTCTACCGTTGCAGATCTGCTCCAACGCCACCGACAGCCATCGCACCACCGATGCCTACACGGCGCCGCAAGAGAGGTGGTACTTCATATCTCCTCAATTTTTGATCTCAACCAGAAAATAGATCTTAACTTGGTTACTCTACTTTCTTTTCAGCTCTTAGAATTTAGTTCTTAGTTCGAAGCAAACAATGGATGCTAAATATCATTTCTCCGGTTTGTAGCTTCAAATCTGCCATGGCACAGCCATAATATGGTTTAATTGATCATGCTTAGGGTTTAATTGATCATGTTGGTTCCGTGGTGGTTTCTTTAATAGAAATCGGAGGGGAAACCCTCTTTTGCTAAAAAAATATGCTTAGAGTTTCCCCCTTTTATGATCACTATACGATTAGAATACATGCTTCGTGTCATAATAACACTGCTCCACCCATCAAGCTAAACAAGCTTAGTTGTTCAAATACGAATCTGATATTATTAAAACAGAGTTGTTTAATTGGTCAGCTAAATGTTCCTAAATTAGTTTCGAAAATGCATGTTCGCCGCTCGGGTGTGTATCTCTACAGGGTGCCCACGGTGGGCTGGCCCACCCTGGGATTTTGGGTCGTCCCAGGCCCCGATTCCCCTATGTTCTACTGTGCGCTTTCGATCTCTACTCGCCCCTAGCCGCCTGCCTCACCGGCGACTTGCCGTCCCTGGATGGCATGTCTCTAGGAGGAGACGCCGGACTAACAGGAGGCCAGGAGCCGCTCACCCAACAGCGTCACCGCTGCCCGGGCGCACTGCCGTGCCTACCTTCCCAGTCCGTTCAGGGGTCAGGCATGCAGCACCCACCAAGCCAACCCGATTTATCCTGAGATACGTCCTCAACACTCAGCAGCCACTCCTCATCACCCATTTTCTAATTGATTCATTACTGATTAGGCAGGACTGTCATTAGGGTTTGTTGTGTTCTCAGTGCTACCTACACTTAATGGTTCAAATGTATTTCGGTAATCTTTAGTACCTCTAAAGTTCACAGGGTTTTCAAAATTCCGGCCCTCGAAACAAAAACTAGTCATTTTAGATTGTTGGTCGTAGCGACATTGACCCAGATTACTACTGCAAGCCAGGTTTGTTGACTTTTTTACTTGTCTTTCTCACTCATTCAATATAATATCCAATTATTCACGTCGATTAGCTGCAAACAATAAGTGCTAGACAAACTTCTTCATTCAGATTTTGGACAGTCTCTTACTGCAGTTACAATTTTGCATACTTGTCCTAGTAAGCTCACAAGTAAATGATTGATTCACTACATCTATGCTTGCCCTGTCATATTTGTTGTCAATATTCTTTTAGGGTGGACCACCCTGTTTCTAAATACTGGAACCGTAGACATGAGTGAAAAGTATTTCTATGTGATCTCTTCCATCATGTGTGGGTAACGAATACTGCATTGTATAGAAAGAAAGTGTCATTTCCAGCTTTTACATAGGTTTCGATCTTTTACATGGAATACAATCTGCCTACTTGCTTTGTGTCGCACTACCAACACTCCACCCTTGAAGCTAAACATTACGCCACTCATAATTGCTTAGTTTATTTGTTCAAATACAAATTTCATATGATTCTAATGTTCCTACTTCAGTTTTGAAATGTGTGCCTGCCTGTTATAGAGACATAAGGGGTTTCTATTTCTGTGTGTGGTCTGGTCATCACGGTTGGGGAGGTGAACTTTGCATGTGCATGGGTTTATAGGGAGACACTCTCTGAATTGAATCCGCAATGCATTCCATAGATAATCTGACTACTTTTTATGTTTTCATGAATCTCAGATTCTGAACAGCATCATAATGATTATGAGCTTGCACGCATGAAAAGAATAAAGCAGAACAATGCCATGGCTGTCAAACTTGCCATTAAGGGACTGAAATCAAGTCTGGATGCAATGCAATGCAAACGCTCTCCACCTACAGATTCGTGCTCAGAATATGATCCTAACAGTGATTTTGAGCTAGAGGGAGACCTAAGTCAATGTAGCTCCCTAGTGGAGGAGTCAGAGGAAGATGCTCTATCTTATTCACCCATCAAGGTACTTGCTCTAACTTTCCAAGGTTACATTGCTCGCACATATCTTGCAACTGATGCTTTGCATTGCTTCTACTTTGTTGAACTGTCATTAGCTTAGTTTACACATCGTGTATGTGAATACGCCCTGCCTATCCATTTTCAGTACATATTTCATCTGTCATCAAACCATATTTATCCATTCAAATGTTGTTCTTGTGTATCAGACATTCAAAAGGAAGAGGGCGATTGCTGATCATGGAGGAGCACAAGCAAAGTATTTGGAGAAGGTAGTGGCACCTGATAAATCAAATAGCCCATTAGGTGTAGTTGCAATATCACCGACCCACAAAATACCCCAACTCTAGCACACTCTAGCCCTACTACACTGGTCATTTCTGATGCCCCAACTCAGCAGACCCCAACTGCAGCAAACAGTATGATTATGCCAGTTGACATAGCACCAGTTGTACGACGCAAAACCCCATTCCATCAAAGAGTACACCAAATCCAGTTGCCAAATCCCTTTTCGAACTAGAGAGATCCCCAATTGCAGCAAATAGGACCCATGTTCCATTTCTTCCCAGTTTAGAAGACGAAGCTTATGTTGTTGTCAGGAACTTTGTGCGCATCTTTCCTTCATGGAAAGATTATACCGCAGACATAGAACAATTTCCAATCTTCCTCCACAACTTACGCGTAAGTAATATACTAATGTTATTCATGGTCATTACTGCATATGTTTCTGCTGACAAAAGACACAAGATTTCATTCTTTTAAATAGGCGAGGAGCAAATTGGATTGTGATGACGAGCAAGGGTTGCTTGAGCTCTTCAAGCACTCGTTGATGAAGTATCGTTCCTACCTGAGGCAAGCGCACTTCTATGGCAAGCCTCTGAATGAAATTTCTGTAAAGTCTCCGGTGCTACATTTATCCGACGGTGACTGGAATAATCTTGTTACACATTGGTCTCGGCTGCAGCGTAAGGTACCGTCTATGATATCACATCAGAATTTGAACTACATTTCTGCATTTGCCTTAATGTCTCACTTGTATGAAAACTGTTAGCAGAAGAACATTCGTTCTCAAGGGACCACAAAATCTTGCAACTATACTGCACACTGCATTGCTTTTGTGAGTACCTCTTGCCCTGTATGACCATACTTACTTTCATAGCTGTTTGACTATGTAGCATCACTGCACATGTTAGCCTCGTAATCGTCCATTTGGTGGACATTATAAGATCCGTATGGACTCTTACATAAATTTAGAATCAACTCAAAGCTTTTGAAGAGGTTTAGCTCTGCAGTCCTCTTGTAAGGACTGAACATGGTCTATCACTGTACTTACATTAACAGCTACTCCCTCTGTCCCATAATATAAGAACGTTTTGTACAATACACCAGTGTTCAAAACACTCTTATATTATGGGAAGAGGGATTGGTTCATTTTGTAGCATTCTGCATCTTATCTCCCTCGCCCACCATTTACTAAAAAAGATCAGATCTATATTTAATCTTACCAACAAGTAGAATACACAGACAATGCCACTGCAGAAGTGTAGCCCATTGCTCTTGTTAGTACATTTCGTCCTATAACGCTTGTACTTCCAGGGATTGTTAGTTGATTATGTAGCATCAATCTGCATCTTATCTTCATTATCCTCTATCCCTTCCAGTATTATCATATCTATAATTACTCTCTACAAAATGTAGAGTACAAGCAATGCTTATGAAGAAGATTATGTGCTGAAATTTTTGAGTTATCCTTCCCTTGACATGGAGAAGGGCATTATAAAGCCGGTGTTAACCGTTAATGTAAGTCAGTCCTTCTAAAGCCTTTATCCTCAACTGTTGTTTAATTTGCTCATACTCCCTATCGTTTACTGCTGTTTAGTTTGTTGTTTCTACCAAAATGCATGTTCGTAAGAACCGTAAGTTCTAAGTTTTACTTGTAAAACCAAATTCCTTATTCATACCATGCACATTACTTAATACTCCCTATATGTACGCTTGTTTTTGTGGATCTATAATCCAGTGAATGGTGAAGTAGCCCACGTTTGCACCTTGTCATCTCCTGTTTTATCTTACTGATGTGGCTGATGATATGAACAACATGCCATGCACATTATCCAAAATAGACACAATGATTTTCTTTGCCCTTCTTCTATGCTTGTTATGTTGACATGGTAATCCAGTAGTGTGGTGAAGCTCCCCGCATTATGAATAATGCCAAATTATGCTATTGATATTTTGAACTTACTCTTTATTTTCTAATTTGAAATTGGATAGAATTGACAGAACAGTTATCATCTTTGTTTATACACGTGCAAAACCTGTCATCTCTCTGCTTTGTTTCAGGGTGATATGCCTGATGGCATGCACAAGTCTGCTGAAGGCTGTGAGACAAATCCAACATATATTGCAGCAAAGAAGGAAAAACATCTTGAAGATAGCGAGACAACCCCAAAGTCTTGTCTTGATGCAGTGTTCAAGTTACTTGAGACTAACAGTCAGACAAGCTCACAGAATTCGTTGTCTGAATTAGTTCGAATTCTTCAGTCCCAAGTTCTAGCAGGAAGGCATTCTGTAACTCAACTTCGACTTGAAGTCCTATCTCTAAAAAAGATTGCGGAGAACACCAATGAGAACCTCATCGCTAAACAGCTACACCTGGAAGCTATGACCGACATGCTAGGCCGGTCTCACAGCCTTGCTCAGGAGCTTGCACAGCAACTCCCCCGCAAGGCTAACCTTTCTTGAACTATCTTGGAAGTGGTCTCGGTTCAGTATTATTTTGTTACGCTGCACTAGTGCCCAGTTTTTGTAATCTGCTTCTTCGTTGCGCTTTATGATCACTGGTGGCGAACTTTGATGCCCAGTGGATGTAATATACCTTAAATCCTTTATTGTATAGTGTAGGTTTATTCTTAGTTACCATGATGTAATTTCTTTATTGTATAGAGTAGGTTTGTTCTTAATTCCTACTAGTTACTGCCATCATTCGCTATATGAAAAAATCAGATGTAGTCGACCGGACCGAAACATTGACTCTAACGGGCCAGGTTTTTAGCGGGCCACAATTGGGCCGGCCTGCGTCTTTCTTGGGCCCGAATGATTGGGGCCTTCACACATTGCGCCAGGCCCAAACTTACACCGGCCTATATTTTAGTTGGGCCTTTTGTCGACCCAACGCTTAGTTTGGCCCAGGTAGCATTGGGCCATTAATAGGCTAAATATTGTACTGGCCTATTACGGCCGAGATGAAACCACGGGCCTTTAGCAGGCCAAAATGCATGCTGGGCCTCAATTTTCACTAGTCGTTGACGGGCCTTCAGCAGGCCGAAATGTAGACCGGGTCGTTTTGGGCCCAGTTAGCTCACTGGCCGTTACCAGGGCGAAACATATCTCGGGCCTTAGTTGGCCCACTGATATCATGGGCCTTTAAGAGGCCGAAAGCTTAGCACAGGCATCAACGGGCCGAATTACGCGGCAGGCCTTTAACAGGCCCAAAGTCACATTGGGCCTAATTGTTGCCACCTTTAGCACAAGCCGTTAGTGGGCCCGATGTCCCGTCGGACCATATATGGCCCATGGGCAGCATAGGCCATTCCCAGGCCGAAAGTCGCACCGGGCTGAAATGGGCCCATGTCTACATCAGGCTTCTAACAGGCCGAAAGTCACTGGGCTGTAGTTGGGCCCAAATATTCGGCGAACAATTAACGGGCCAGATCTGGCTTCGGGCCGTAAATGGGCCTTTATTAAGAAGGCCGTTATTGGGCTGGCCCACCAGTGCCTGATTAAGTTCTACGGGCCTTTGACTGGGCCGGCCTTTTTAACCTATATGGGCCTCTGTTGGGCCCAGCCACGTGTCGACGTATCATAGGCATGTCTCCTCTAATGGACGGGCGACATCTGGCCCACTGACGAGCTGGCAGGTGTTCCCTTCGGCCAATCAGAATTTTACACGTGGAAATTTCCCATTGGTCAGGGCTGTTAACGGGTTATCGGATCCAAAATCCGACCCGATAGCTTAACGGCGTTCCGTTACGGTGGATGCTACATGTCGGTCACCCTTGACGAAAGCACTTCTGTGACGCGCGATTTATCATCATGGAAGTGGACACTTCCGTGATGATAATTTTGGTAATGTCATGGAACACTTCTACGACAGCACATGTATGACTATCTTGATTCTGTCATAAAATCGTTATGGATGTACATGCATCACAAAAAACGCGACCTACTGTGACAAACATGTATCATCACGGAAGTGTATTTTTTTGTAGTGCTCGCCGGCCGCCCCACATGTGAGCCGCCGCCACGTCTCTGTCCATTTTTTTCATATAATTTGTATTATTTTTTTTGTTCATTGCATTTCTTCATATATATATTGTATATATGTATGTGGTAGCTATATGATGAATGGATGTGGCTATGTATGTATGAATAATGTTCATAGCATTTTTTTGTTTATATATGTTTTTTCATATATGTATTAATTTTTTATTTAGTTTGTTAGTAGATATCAATTTTAGGTTAGTGCATTTTAGGTTAGTGTAGAGGAAAAAGTAAAATAAGGAAAAGGAAGAAAAGATGAAGAAGGAAGGAAGGAAGAAGAAGAAGAAGAAGAAAAAGAAGGAGAGGAAGAAGGAGAAGAAGAAGGAGAAGAAGATGAGAGGAAGGAGAGGAAAAAAGAGGAGAAATAAATAACAAGAGGAAAAAAGAAGAAGAAAAAAGAGGAGAAGAAGAAAAAATAGAATATTTTCTATTTTTTTCTTCTCCTCTATTCCTTTTTTCTTCTCCTCTTTTTTTCTTCTTTTTTTCTTCGATCTTCTGCTTTATTAATCCTTTCTTCTTCTTCTCTTTTTTTCTCTTCTTCCGGACACCGAAAGGTCGAGCATGAGTCGTATAGTAGATACGATCAACATGAAGATGTTCACCGACGTTAACTAGTCCGTCTCACGTGATGATCGGACACGGCCTAGTTGACTCGGATCATGTGATCACTTAGATGACCAGAGGGATGTCTATCTGAGTGGGAGTTCATAAGATGAACTTAATTATCCTGAACATAGTCAAAAGACCTTTTGCAAATTATGTCGTAGTTCACGCTATAGTTCTACTGTTTTAGTTATGTTCCTAGAGGAAATATAGTTGAAAGTTGACAGTAGCGATTATGCGGACACTAGAACGCTTATGTCCTTAATGCACTGCTTAGTGTGCTGAACCCCAAACGGCGTTTGTGGATGTTTCGAACATCGAACATACACGTTTTGATAACTACGTGATAGTTCAGTTAAATGGTTTAAGTAGAGGCACCAAAGACGTTTTCGAAACGTCGCGGAACATATGAGATGTTTTGAGGGCTGAAATTGGGATTTCAGGCTCGTGCCCACGTCAAGAGGTATAAGACCTCCGACGATTTTCTTAAGCCTACAAACTAAGGGAGAAAAGCTCAATCGTTGAGCTTGTGCTCAGATTGTCTGAGTGCAACAATCACTTGAATCGAGTGGGAGTTGATCTTCCAGATGAGATAGTGATGTTTCCCCAAAGTCATTGCCACCAAGCTGCTAGAGCTTCGTGATGAACTATAACATATCAAGGATAGAGATGATGATCCTTGAGGTATTCGCGTTGTTTGACATCGCGAAAGTAGAAATCAAGAAGGAGCATCAATTGTTGATGGTTGATGAAACCACTAGTTTCAAGAAGGGCAAGGGAAAGAAGGGATACTTCATGAAACGGCAAATCAGCTGCTGCACCAATGAAGAAACCCGAGGTTGAACCCAAACCCGAGACTAAGTGCTTCTGTGATAAGGGGAACAACCACTGGAGCAGAATTACCCTAGATACTTGGTAGATGAGAAGGCTGGCAAAATTGATAGAAGTATATTGGATATACATTATGTTAATGTGTACTTTACTAGTACTCCTAGTAGCACCAGGGTATTGGATACCGGTTCGGTTGCTAAGTGTTAGTAACTCGAAATAAAAGCTACGGAATAAACGGAGACTAGCTAAAGGTGAGCTGACGATATGTGTTGGAAGTTTTTCCAAGCTTGATATGATCAAGCATCGCACGCTCCCTCTACCAAAGAGATTGGTGTTAAACCTAAATAATTGTTATTTGGTGTTTGCGTTGAGCATAGACATGATTGGATTACGTCTATCGCAATACGGTTATTCATTTAAAGAGAATAATGGTTACTCTGTTTATTTGAATAATACCTTCAATGGTCTTGCACCTAAAGGAATGGTTTATTGAATCTCGGTCGTAGTGATACACATTTTCATGCCAAAAGATATAAGATAGTAATGATAGTACCACTTACTTGTGGCACTGCCATGTAAGTCATAATGGTATAAAACGCATGAAGAAGCTCCATGTTGATGGATCTTTGGACTCACTCATTTTTGAAAAGTTTGAGACATGCGAACCATGTCTATTGGTGTATATGCATGAAGAAACTCCATGCAAATGGACCGTTTGAACTCACTTGATTTTGAATCACTTGAGATATGCAAATCATACCACATGGGCAAGATGACTGAAAAGCCTCGGTTTCAGTAAGATGGAACAAGATAGCAACTTGTTGGAAGTAACACATTTTGATGTGTGCAGTCCAATAAATGCTGAGGCATGCAGTGAATATCGTTATGTTCTTACTTCACAGATGATTCGAGTAGATGTTGAGAATATTTACTTGATGAAACACAAGTCTGAATTATTGAATGGTTCAAGTAATTTCAGAGTGAAGTAGAAGATCATTGTGACAAGAGGATAAAATGTCTATGATACGATCATAGAGATGAATATCTGAGTTACGAGTTTTGGCACACAATTAAGACATTGTGGAAATTGTTTCATAATTAATACCGCCTGGAACACCATAGTGTGATGGTGTGTCCGAACATCATAGTTGCACCCTATTGGATATGGTGCGTACCATGATGTCTCTTATCGAATTACCACTATCGTTCATGGGTTAGGCATTAGAGACAACCACATTCACTTTAAATAGAGCACCGCGTAATTCCGTTGAGATGACACCGTATGAATTATGGTTTAGAGAAACCTAAGTTGTCGTTTCTTAAAAGTTTGGGGCTGCGACGCTTATATGAAAAAAGTTTCAGGTTGATAAGCTCGAACCCAAAGCGGATAAAATGCATCTTCATAGGAAACCCAAAACAGTTGGGTATACCTCCTAATTCAGATCCGAAAGCAATATGAATTGTTTCTAGAATCGGGTCCTTTCTCGAGGAAAGGTTTCTCTCGAAAGAGTTGAGTGGGAGGATGGTGGAGACTTGATGAGGTTATTGAACCATCACTTCAACCAGTGTGTAGCAGGGCACAGGAAGTTGTTCCCGTGGCACCTACACCAATTGAAGTGGAAGCTTATGATAGTGATCATGAAACTTCGGATCAAGTCACTACCGAACCTCGTAGGACGACAAGGACACGTACTACTTCGGAGTGGTAAGGTGATCCTGTCTTGAAGGTCATGTTGCTAGACAACAATGAACCTACGAGCTATGGAGAAGCGATGGTGGGCCCGAACTCCGACAAATGGTTAGAAGCCATGAAATCCGAGATAGTATCCATATATCAGAACAAAGCATGGACTTTGATGGACTTGCCCGATGATCGGCAATCCATTGAGATAAATGGATCTTTTAAGAAGAAGACAGACGTGGATGGTAATGTCACCATCTATGAAGCTCGACTTGTGGCGAAGTGTTTTCCGACAAGTTCAAGGAGTTGACTACGATGAGATTTTCTCACTCGTAGCGATGCTTAAAGTCCGTCGGAATCATGTTAGCATTAGCTGCATTTATGAAATCTGGCAGATGAATGTCAAGACAAGTTTCCTTACTAGTTTTCGTAAGGAAAGGTTGTATGCAATACAATCAGAAAAGTTTTGTCGATCCTAAGGATGCTAAAAGGTATGCTAGCTCCAGCGATCCTTTTAAGGACTGGAGTAAGCATCTCGGAGTTGGAATGTACGCTTTGATGATGATCAAAAATTTTGGGTTTGTACAAAGTTTATGAGAAACTTGTATTTCCAAAGAAGTGAGTGGGAGCACTATAGAATTTCTGATGAGTATATGTTGTTGACATATTGATGATCAGAGATGATGTAGAATTTCTAGAAAGCATATAGGGTTATTTGAAAGGTGTTTTTCAATAGAAAACCTGGATTAAGCTACTTGAACATTGAGCATCAAGATCTATAAGGATAGATCAAAATGCTTAATAATACTTTCAAATGAGCACATACCTTGACATGATCTTGAAGGTGTTCAAGATGAACCAGTCAAAGAAGGAGTTCTTGCCTGAGTTGTAAGGTACGAAGTTAAGACTTAAAGCTCGACCACGGCAGAATAGAGAGAAAGGACGAAGGTCGTCCCCTATGCTTAAGACGTAGGCTCTTCAGTATGCTATGCTGTGTACCGCACCTGAAGTGTGCCTTGCCATGAGTCAGTCAAGGGGTACAAGAGTGATCCAAGAATGGATCACAGGACAGCGGTCAAAGTTATCCTTAGTAACCAATGGACTAAGGAATTTTCTCGATTATGGAGGTGGTAAAAGAGTTCTTCGTAAAGGTTACGACGATGCAAGCTTGACACCTATCCGGATAGCTCTGAGTAGAGAGACCGGATACATATAATGGAGCAATAATTTAGAATAGCTCCAAGTAGAACAGTTATTTGGATTAGCTCCAAATAGAGCGTGGTAGCTGCATCTAGGAGATGACATAGAGATTTGTAAAGCACACACGGATCTGAAAGGTTCAGACCCGTTGACTAAAACCTCTCTCACAAGGAACATGATCAAACATAAAACTCATTGAGTGTTAATCACATAGTGATGTGAACTAGACTACTGACTCTAGTAAACTCTTGGGTATTAGTCACATGGCGATGTGACCTGTGAGTGTTAATCACATGGCGATGTGAACTAGATTATTGACTCTAGTGCAAGTGGGAGACTGTTGGAAATATGCCCTAGAGGCAATAATAAAAGTATTATTATTATATTTCCTTGTTCATGATAATAGTCTTTTATTCATGCTATAACTGTATTATCTGGAAATCGTAATACACATGTGAATACATAGACCACAATATGTCCCTAGTGAGCCTCTAGTTGACTAGCTCGTTGTGATCAACAGATAGTCATGGTTTCCTGGCTATGGACATTGGATGTCGTTGATAACGGGATCACATCATTAGGAGAATGATGTGATGGACAAGACCCAATCCTAAGACTAGCACAAAAGATCGTGTAGTTCATTTGCTAGAGCTTTGCCAATGTCAAGTATCTCTTCCTTTGACCATGAGATCGTGTAACTCCTGGATACCGTAGGAGTGCTTTGGGTGTATCAAACGTCACAACTTAACTGGGTGACTATAAAGGTGCACTACAGGTATCTCCGAAAGTATCTATTGTTTTATGCGGATCGAGACTGGGATTTGTCACTCCGTGTAAACGGAGAGGTATCTCTGGGCCCACTCGGTAGGACATCATCATATGCGCAATGTGACCAAGGAGTTGATCACGGGATGATGTGTTACGGAACGAGTAAAGTGACTTGCCGGTAACGAGATTGAACAAGGTATCGGATACCGACGATCGAATCTCGGGCAAGTAACATACCGCTAGACAAAGGGAATTGTATACGGGATCGATTGAGTCCTTGACATCGTGGTTCATCCGATGAGATCATCGTGGAACATGTGGGAGCCAACATGGGTATCCAGATCCCGCTGTTGGTTATTGACCGGAGAACGTCTCGGTCATGTCTGCATGTCTCCCGAACCCGTAGGGTCTACACACTTAAGGTTCGATGACGCTAGGGTTATAAAGGAAGCTTGTATGTGGTTACCGAATGTTGTTCGGAGTCCCGGATGAGATCCCGGACGTCACGAGGAGTTCCGGAATGGTCCGGAGGTAAAGATTTATATATAGGAAGTCCTGTTTCGGCCATCGGGACAAGTTTCGGGGTCATCGGTATTGTACCGGGACCACCGGAAGGGTCCCGGGGGCCCACCGGGTGGGGCCACCTGCCCCGGGGGGCCACATGGGCTGTAGGGGGTGCGCCTTGGCCTACATGGGCCAAGGGCACCAGCCCCAAGAGGCCCATGCGCAAGGAAACTTGGAGAGGGAAGAGTCCTAAAGGGGGAAGGCACCTCCGAGGTGCCTTGGGGAGGATGGACTCCTCCCCATCCTTAGCCGCACCCCTTCCTTGGAGGAGGGGGCAAGGCTGCGCCCTCCCCTCTCCCTTGGCCCTATATATAGTGGGGAAAAGGAGGAGCAATCAGACCTAAGGCCTTTGGTTGCCTCCCTCTCCCTCCCGTGACACATCTCCTCTCCCGTAGGTGCTCGGCGAAGCCCTGCAGGATTGCCACGCTCCTCCACCACCACCACGCCGTTGTGCTGCTGTTGGATGGAGTCTTCCTCAACCTCTCCCTCTCTCCTTGCTGGATCAAGGCGTGGGAGACGTCACCGGGCTGTACGTGTGTTGAACGCGGAGGTGCCGTCCGTTCGGCACTAGGATCATCGGTGATCTGAATCACGACGAGTACGACTCCATCAACCCCGTTCACTTGAACGCTTCCGCTTAGCGATCTACAAGGGTATGTAGATGCACTCTCCTTTCTACTCGTTGCTGGTCTCTCCATAGATAGATCTTGGTGATACGTAGGAAAATTTTTGAATTTCTGCTACGTTCCCCAACAGTGGCATCATGAGCTAGGTCTATTGCGTAGATTCTTTGCACGAGTAGAACACAAAGTAGTTGTGGGCGTTGATGTTGTTCAATATGCTTACCGTTACTAGTCCAATCTTGTTTCGACGGTATTGTGGGATGAAGCGGCCCGGACCGACCTTACACGTACTCTTACGTGAGACAGGTTCCACCGATTGACATGCACTTGGTGCATAAGGTGGCTAGCGGGTGCCAGTCTCTCCCACTTTAGTCGGAACGGATTCGATGAAAAGGGTCCTTATGAAGGGTAAATAGCAATTGGCATATCACGTTGTGGTCTTGCGTAGGTAAGAAACGTTCTTGCTAGAAACCCATAGCAGCCACGTAAAACATGCAACAACAATTAGAGGACGTCTAACTTGTTTTTGCAGGGTATGCTATGTGATGTGATATGGCCAAAAGGATGTGATGAATGATATATGTGATGTATGAGATTGATCATGTTCTTGTAATAGGATTCACGACTTGCATGTCGATGAGTATGACAACCGGCAGGAGCCATAGGAGTTGTCTTTATTTTTTGTATGACCTGCGTGTCATTGAAGAACGCCATGTAAACTACTTTACTTTATTGCTAAACGCGTTAGTCATAGAAGTAGAAGTAGTCGTTGGCGTGACAACTTCATGAAGACACGATGATGGAGATCATGATGATGGAGATCATGGTGTCATGCCGGTGACAAGATGATCATGGAGCCCCGAAGATGAAGATCAAAGGAGCTATATGATATTGGCCATATCATGTCACTACTCTATTTGATTGCATGTGATGTTTATCATGTTTATGCATCTTGTTTGCTTAGGACGACGGTAGTAAATAAGATGATCCCTTACAAAATTTCAAGAAGTGTTCTCCCCTAACTGTGCACCGTTGCTACAGTTCGTCGCTTCTAAGCACCACGTGATGATCGGGTGTGATGGATTCTTACGTTCACATACAACGGGTGTAAGACAGTTTTACACAGCGAAAACACTTAGGGTTAACTTGACGAGCCTAGCATGTGCAGACATGGCCTCGGAACACGGAGACCGAAAGGTCGAGCATGAGTCGTATAGTAGATACGATCAACATGAAGATGTTCACCGACGTTAACTAGTCCGTCTCACGTGATGATCGGACACGGCCTAGTTGACTCGGATCATGTGATCACTTAGATGACCAGAGGGATGTCTATCTGAGTGGGAGTTCATAAGATGAACTTAATTATCCTGAACATAGTCAAAAGACCTTTTGCAAATTATGTCGTAGTTCACGCTATAGTTCTACTGTTTTAGTTATGTTCCTAGAGAAATATAGTTGAAAGTTGACAGTAGCGATTATGCGGACAGTAGAACGCTTATGTCCTTAATGCACTGCTTAGTGTGCTGAACCCCAAACGTCGTTTGTGGATGTTTCGAACATCGAACATACACGTTTTGATAACTACGTGATAGTTCAGTTAAATGGTTTAAGTAGAGGCACCAAAGACGTTTTCGAAACGTCGCGGAACATATGAGATGTTTCGAGGGCTGAAATTGGGATTTCAGGCTCGTGCCCACGTCAAGAGGTATAAGACCTCCGACGATTTTCTTAGCCTGCAAACTAAGGGAGAAAAGCTCAATCGTTGAGCTTGTGCTCAGATTGTCTGAGTGCAACAATCACTTGAATCGAGTGGGAGTTGATCTTCCAGATGAGATAGTGATGTTTCCCCAAAGTCATTGCCACCAAGCTGCTAGAGCTTCGTGATGAACTATAACATATCAGGGATAGAGATGATGATCCTTGAGGTATTCGCGTTGTTTGACATCGCGAAAGTAGAAATCAAGAAGGAGCATCAATTGTTGATGGTTGGTGAAACCACTAGTTTCAAGAAGGGCAAGGGAAAGAAGGGATACTTCATGAAACGGCAAATCAGCTGCTGCACCAATGAAGAAACCCGAGGTTGAACCCAAACCCGAGACTAAGTGCTTCTGTAATAAGGGGAACAACCACTGGAGCAGAATTACCCTAGATACTTGGTAGATGAGAAGGCTGGCAAGGTCGATAGAAGTATATTGGATATACATTATGTTAATGTGTACTTTACTAGTACTCCTAGTAGCACCAGGGTATTGGATACCGGTTCGGTTGCTAAGTGTTAGTAACTCGAAATAAAAGCTACGGAATAAACGGAGACTAGCTAAAGGTGAGCTGACGATATGTGTTGGAAGTGTTTCCAAGCTTGATATGATCAAGCATCGCACGCTCCCTCTACCAAAGAGATTGGTGTTAAACCTAAATAATTGTTATTTGGTGTTTGCGTTGAGCATAGACATGATTGGATTACGTCTATCGCAATACGGTTATTCATTTAAGGAGAATAATGGTTACTCTGTTTATTTGAATAATACCTTCAATGGTCTTGCACCTAAAGGAATGGTTTATTGAATCTCGATCGTAGTGATACACATTTTCATGCCAAAAGATATAAGATAGTAATGATAGTACCACTTACTTGTGGCACTGCCATGTAAGTCATAATGGTATAAAACGCATGAAGAAGCTCCATGTTGATGGATCTTTGGACTCACTCATTTTTGAAAAGTTTGAGACATGCGAACCATGTCTATTGGTGTATATGCATGAAGAAACTCCATGCAAATGGACCGTTTGAACTCACTTGATTTTGAATCACTTGAGATATGCAAATCATACCACATGGGCAAGATGACTGAAAAGCCTCGGTTTCAGTAAGATGGAACAAGATAGCAACTTGTTGGAAGTAACACATTTTGATGTGTGCAGTCCAATGAGTGCTGAGGCATGCAGTGAATATCGTTATGTTCTTACTTCACAGATGATTCGAGTAGATGTTGAGAATATTTACTTGATGAAACACAAGTCTGAATTATTGAATGGTTCAAGTAATTTCAGAGTGAAGTAGAAGATCATTGTGACAAGAGGATAAAATGTCTATGATATGATCATAGAGATGAATATCTGAGTTACGAGTTTTGGCACACAATTAAGACATTGTGGAAATTGTTTCACAATTAATACCGCCTGGAACACCATAGTGTGATGGTGTGTCCGAACATCATAGTTGCACCCTATTGGATATGGTGCGTACCATGATGTCTCTTATCGAATTACCACTATCGTTCATGGGTTAGGCATTAGAGACAACCACATTCACTTTAAATAGGGCACCACGTAATTCCGTTGAGATGACACCGTATGAATTATGGTTTAGAGAAACCTAAGTTGTCGTTTCTTAAAAGTTTGGGGCTGCGACGCTTATATGAAAAAGTTTCAGGTTGATAAGCTCGAACCCAAAGCGGATAAAATGCATCTTCATAGGAAACCCAAAACAGTTGGGTATACCTCCTAATTCAGATCCGAAAGCAATATGGATTGTTTCTAGAATCGGGTCCTTTCTCGAGGAAAGGTTTCTCTCGAAAGAGTTGAGTGGGAGGATGGTGGAGACTTGATGAGGTTATTGAACCATCACTTCAACTAGTGTGTAGCAGGGCACAGGAAGTTGTTCCTGTGGCACCTACACCAATTGAAGTGGAAGCTTATGATATTGATCATGAAACTTCGGATCAAGTCACTACCGAACCTCGTAGGACGACAAGGACACGTACTACTTCGGAGTGGTAAGGTGATCCTGTCTTGAAGGTCATGTTGCTAGACAACAATGAACCTACGAGCTATGGAGAAGCGATGGTGGGCCCGAATTCCGACAAATGGTTAGAAGCCATGAAATCCGAGATAGTATCCATATATCAGAACAAAGCATGGACTTTGATGGACTTGCCCGATGATCGGCAATCCATTGAGATAAATGGATCTTTTAAGAAGAAGACGGACGTGGATGGTAATGTCACCATCTATGAAGCTCGACTTGTGGCGAAGTGTTTTCCGACAAGTTCAAGGAGTTGACTACGATGAGATTTTCTCACTCGTAGCGATGCTTAAAGTCCGTCGGAATCATGTTAGCATTAGCTGCATTTATGAAATCTGGCAGATGGATGTCAAGACAAGTTTCCTTACTAGTTTTCGTAAGGAAAGGTTGTATGCAATACAATCAGAAAAGTTTTGTCGATCCTAAGGATGCTAAAAGGTATGCTAGCTCCAGCGATCCTTTTAAGGACTGGAGTAAGCATCTCGGAGTTGGAATGTACGCTTTGATGATGATCAAAAATTTTGGGTTTGTACAAAGTTTATGAGAAACTTGTATTTCCAAAGAAGTGAGTGGGAGCACTATAGAATTTCTGATGAGTATATGTTGTTGACATATTGATGATCAGAGATGATGTAGAATTTCTAGAAAGCATATAGGGTTATTTGAAAGGTGTTTTTCAATAGAAAACCTGGATTAAGCTACTTGAACATTGAGCATCAAGATCTATAAGGATAGATCAAAATGCTTAATAATACTTTCAAATGAGCACATACCTTGACATGATCTTGAAGGTGTTCAAGATGGACCAGTCAAAGAAGGAGTTCTTGCCTGAGTTGTAAGGTACGAAGTTAAGACTTAAAGCTCGACCACGGCAGAATAGAGAGAAAGGACGAAGGTCGTCCCCTATGCTTAAGACGTAGGCTCTTCAGTATGCTATGCTGTGTACCGCACCTGAAGTGTGCCTTGCCATGAGTCAGTCAAGGGGTACAAGAGTGATCCAAGAATGGATCACAGGACAGCGGTCAAAGTTATCCTTAGTAACTAGTGGACTAAGGAATTTTCTCGATTATGGAGGTGGTAAAAGAGTTCGTCGTAAAGGTTACGACGATGCAAGCTTGACACCTATCCGGATAGCTCTGAGTAGAGAGACCGGATACATATAATGGAGCAATAATTTAGAATAGCTCCAAGTAGAACAGTTATTTGGAATAGCTCCAAATAGAGCGTGGTAGCTGCATCTAGGAGATGACATAGAGATTTGTAAAGCACACACGGATCTGAAAGGTTCAGACCCGTTGACTAAAACCTCTCTCACAAGCAACATGATCAAACATAAAACTCATTGAGTGTTAATCACATAGTGATGTGAACTAGACTACTGACTCTAGTAAACTCTTGGGTATTAGTCACATGGCGATGTGACCTGTGAGTGTTAATCACATGGCGATGTGAACTAGATTATTGACTCTAGTGCAAGTGGGAGACTGTTGGAAATATGCCCTAGAGGCAATAATAAAAGTATTATTATTATATTTCCTTGTTCATGATAATTGTCTTTTATTCATGCTATAACTGTATTATCCGGAAATCGTAATACACGTGTGAATACATAGACCACAATATGTCCCTAGTGAGCCTCTAGTTGACTAGCTCGTTGTGATCAACAGATAGTCATGGTTTCCTGGCTATGGACATTGGATGTCGTTGATAACGGGATCACATCATTAGGAGAATGATGTGATGGACAAGACCCAATCCTAAGACTAGCACAAAAGATCGTGTAGTTCATTTGCTAGAGCTTTGCCAATGTCAAGTATCTCTTCCTTTGACCATGAGATCGTGTAACTCCTGGATACCGTAGGAGTGCTTTGGGTGTATCAAACGTCACAACGTAACTGGGTGACTATAAAGGTGCACTACAGGTATCTCCGAAAGTATCTATTGTTTTATGCGGATCGAGACTGGGATTTGTCACTCCGTGTAAACGGAGAGGTATCTCTGGGCCCACTCGGTAGGACATCATCATATGCGCAATGTGACCAAGGAGTTGATCACGGGATGATGTGTTACGGAACGAGTAAAGTGACTTGCCGGTAACGAGATTGAACAAGGTATCGGTATACCGACGATCGAATCTCGGGCAAGTAACATACCGCTAGACAAAGGGAATTGTATACGGGATCGATTGAGTCCTTGACATCGTGGTTCATCCGATGAGATCATCGTGGAACATGTGGGAGCCAACATGGGTATCCAGATCCCGCTGTTGGTTATTGACCGGAGAACGTCTCGGTCATGTCTGCATGTCTCCCGAACCCGTAGGGTCTACACACTTAAGGTTCGATGACGCTAGGGTTATAAAGGAAGCTTGTATGTGGTTACCGAATGTTGTTCGGAGTCCCGGATGAGATCCCGGACGTCACGAGGAGTTCCGGAATGGTCCGGAGGTAAAGATTTATATATAGGAAGTCCTGTTTCGGCCATCGGGACAAGTTTCGGGGTCATCGGTATTGTACCGGGACCACCGGAAGGGTCCCGGGGGCCCACCGGGTGGGGCCACCTGCCCCGGGGGGCCACATGGGCTGTAGGGGGTGCGCCTTGGCCTACATGGGCCAAGGGCACCAGCCCCAAGAGGCCCATGCGCAAGGAAACTTGGAGAGGGAAGAGTCCTAAAGGGGGAAGGCACCTCCGAGGTGCCTTGGGGAGGATGGACTCCTCCCCATCCTTAGCCGCACCCCTTCCTTGGAGGAGGGGGCAAGGCTGCGCCCTTCCCCTCTCCCTTGGCCCTATATATAGTGGGGAAAAGGAGGAGCAATTAGACCTAAGGCCTTTGGTTGCCTCCCTCTCCCTCCCGTGACACATCTCCTCTCCCGTAGGTGCTCGGCGAAGCCCTGCAGGATTGCCACGCTCCTCCACCACCACCACGCCGTTGTGCTGCTGTTGGATGGAGTCTTCCTCAACCTCTCCCTCTCTCCTTGCTGGATCAAGGCGTGGGAGACGTCACCGGGCTGTACGTGTGTTGAACGCGGAGGTGCTGTCCGTTCGGCACTAGGATCATCGGTGATCTGAATCACGACGAGTACGACTCCATCAACCCCGTTCACTTGAACGCTTCCACTTAGCGATCTACAAGGGTATGTAGATGCACTCTCCTTTCTACTCGTTGCTGGTCTCTCCATAGATAGATCTTGGTGATACGTAGGAAAATTTTGAATTTCTGCTACGTTCCCCAACAGATACGCCTCCAATTCTACCGCTATGTGAGTTTCTCAAACATAGTTATTAGCTAATTTATATTGTTCATTTCAAAATAGTTGAAAACTTATTTCCATTGACAGCTTATTTTCATTCTTCAAAGAATGTGCAAAAGATGGTAGACAGAACCTACTACACCGAAGGCTCCGAATTAACTTATCAGGAGAAAAATCATCTGATCGCATTTTGTACTGATCTTGAGAATTACAATATCTATAATCAAACTCCTCAACATTATGGTCAATACGTGCCACCAGTAAACGTATTGAACTACGGTAAGTACTATGGAGATACCCTGGTAAGATTATTTACTATTACGACATCCGTGCATATTTTGCATACTTCTAAAACTAGTATAGCATTTGCTAACTATGAAGTTGTTAATATGTTTTTCAACATATAATCCTAAAGAATTGTGTGCCTCATTTGATGTATCAGAAAGGTAGCCTTAATGTTTTGAACATACAGCCAGGTCATCCTACGAATCTCAACTGTCCATACCGGATTTCTAAAAGAAATGGAGACATGAAAATCAAAGGATGGAAAAAATGTATGGACAGTCGTAAGGAGGTTCTTGGAAGCAAAAGGAAGCGAAGCGCAATAATTGGAGACAGGATGATCTCCATTCTCCATAATGGAGAGTCAGGGTCTATATTGTTTTATGCTATTTTACCTTAAAGAGGGTATTTAGGTCCTACCTAATACTGATGATCATGTGCTAAGAACAATTAAGTAGGGTTGGTTCGATGACTATGAGGATGATGATAGTATGACTTGTTATTAATAACGAGTAGAAGTTGTATGATGATGATTAGTATGACTTGTTATTATATATGATGATGCATGATGCGAGCATGAGGAGTTATTATATATCAGCGGGTGAAATGAACATGGATTGGATTGAAGTGAAGGCAACATGCATGTGGTGCATGTCGAAAGTAGTACAATCCAAACTTGATCAAGTTAGGATTATTATTACTTTTGACATGCACCACATGTTGCCTTCACTTCAATCTAAGCCATGTTTAGGCATAGCAGTAGTTGGTAAACCAAGCATGGAGATATAAGAAAAGACACTTCTCTCTACTAGCTAGCTAATAACAACCTAAATTAACCCCCAAAACCCCTAAACCAGCCCCTTTAAAAAAATCTCAACTCGCCTTTTGGTCCCGGTTGGTGTCACCAACCGGGACCAAAGTCCCCCCTGCCCGGGCTGACTGCAGCGGCCACGTGGAGGCCCATCTGTCCCGGTTCGTGTAAGAACCGGGACTAAAGGCCAAAGGCATTAGTAACGACCTTTTAGTCCCGGTTCCAAAACCGGGACAGAAGGCCCTTACGAACCGGGACAGAAGGCCCTTACGAACCGGGACAAATGGCCCTTTTTCTACTAGTGAGAGTAGGAACGGGTGAATGAGGTGACGGCGAGGGAGAGGAGGAAGGTGAGGTGCTCGGGGACGGGGAGTGTGGATCTGTGTGTCGTCGATGTAGGGCTTAAATAGCCACGGACAGGCCAGGCGGAGGGGTAGTTAGCCCGCTTCAATGCGGCGTGACTGCATGACTTGGTTTCTCGGGACGCGACATCTGCATTGAAGTATCGACGCGTGAGAGGTCGCGTACATCTGCGCCGCCTTCCCATCCAATCAAATCATGGCAGCAGTGATGGCCGTTGCATGCTCTGGGCCGGCATGAATGCGGCGCGGCAAGTGACGCGATGTGTGGGATGAAGATCGCGGAAGGGGTAGGTGGGGGGATTGGGTTGGCCAATGCAGTCTGGCGTGGGCTTTGGAGCAGTCCCGGCGCCCGTAAAGCCCCCAACGTTTGTCTCCGATTTACGGGAGAAAGTGCGCCCGGACTGCCCTGTGGGCCGATACAGGAGTGCGTTTGATGTCACAACACGTCCGGAATGCGTGTTTCGGACGTATGTGGGTGATTCGAGGGTCGACGTTGGAGATGTCCTAATGTTGTATCGTTTGCTACATAAAAAAATGTGGTTCAAGCATCGACATGATTGTTTCAAGCATAGCATTGGACTTCATCCAATCAAGGAAAATAAACATTTGTTTCCAAAAATATATGCCTTTGTTTCCAATTAATATATAATTTGCTTCCAATGAAATTTGATTTTGCTTCTACACATCAATAATGATTATAAGGATATTTTGTCTATGTGTGTTGTCTGACAAATTTGACGAGGCGGTTCACGTCAATGACATGGATGGCATAGGTGCATTATTATTGCTTCAAAAAACGTTACTGGATGCTTCACAGTTGTATCAATATTGCTTCAAAATTTGGAGTAGCGCATGAGTGTGAAGGATAAGAAGAATAAAAGCAGTACCTAGAAACAAGAATTAAGTTGTCCTAGTTGGTTTTAGTCAGTGAAAATAAAGTAAGAGGTTGTGTGTTCAAATCCTACCTTCTGCATATATTTTTTAAAGGTTAAAAAATAAAAATAAAAATGGGCCAATTTGTGCAATGGGCGAGTGATCGGCTGTGTACGTATACGTACATGCATGTGACATACGAAGGTGGGTATACCTTATGGTCAAATGACCATACTGCCTTTATATGGTTTCTGATGGGGGGTCTACTGAAGCATGCCTCAAAAAACAATAGACCATTAAGCCTGTCAAAAAAGTTCATTGAGGATCACTGCTCCCCAACCTAAGAGCAACTCTAGCAGACCCCGCAAAACATGTTTGCAGTTTCACGAAGATCATGTTTGCGGGTCGAAAACTAGCGCGGCCGAACGGATGCTGTAAAACAAACTGTAAAACTGGAATAAAGAGCTCCTTCCTCCAGTCCGGCCGTTGCCGCCCCATCCTTCAGCGGCCACGCCGGCCGCGCCCAACCCCGTCAGCCGCGCCCCATCGCCCGTCGGCCACGCTCCGTCCCTGCTGATCGCGTCCAGCCTCGCCGGCCACGCCCCATCGCCTCCGTCTTCCGCGCCTAGCCTTGCCCGCCACGCCCAGTCGCCTCCGTCGTCCGTGGCTTGCTCTATTGCCATGCGAGCTGTGCCCCTTTGCCTGCCGCGTCGGGAGGATTCCGGCGGCCAGGCTGAGGTCATGGGAGGCCACGACGATGTCGAGTTTCTGATGAGGGGTCTACCGAACCAAGCCTCAAAAAACAATAGACCATCAAGCCTGTCAAAAAAGTTCATTGAGGCTCACTGCTCCCCAACTAGGGATGGCAATTTTATCCATCTATCTGGATACCCATGGATACCCGACCCAGTTGGGCAAGGGTATGGAGCGCATTTCTGCCCATGGGTCCATGGATATGGATACCCACGAACAGCCGGGTTGGGCATGGTTATAGTTTGTGCTCCATGGATATCCAATGGATACCCGTATGACATGTGGGGCCATATGCCAGTGACAGTAGAAATAGCGAATCAATGGGAAATGGCGGGCAATATGCAACTGTTGCCGTAAGCTATATGCTGCAGAATCAACCTCTGATATGTCACACTTAAGGACTCATCATATTACTTGTTGCCTACTTATGCATGTAGTTTATGTTGTCATTTGTGAGTGAATGGTGATGAGTTAATTTGATCTTTCGAAAGGCTTCATGCTGACTTTTCTATGTCCATGGAGCTCCATGGGTATGTGGCTATCCAGCGGGTTTGGGCATGGGCACAAGTTGTGCCCATGAATAATTTGGTGGATGGGTAGAGGGTAGGAAGATGGGTCATGGGTTGGATTTGGACCAGCTCCGCCCGCCCCAAACCCGACCCATTGCCATCCCTATCCCCAACCTAAGAGCAACTCTAGAAGACCCCGGAAAAACTTGACCCGCAAAACGCGTTTGCAATTTCACGAAGATCGCGTTTGCGGGTCAAGAACTAGCATAGCCGAACAGATACTATAAAGCAAACTATAAAACTGGAATAAAGAGCTCCTTCCTCCAGTCCGGCCGTTGCCGCCCCTTCCTTCAGCGGCTGCGCCGGCCGCGCCCAACCCCGTCAGCCGCGCCCCGTCGCCCGCATGCCATGCCCCATCGCCCGTCGGCCGCGCCCCATCGCCCATCGATCGCGCCCCGTCCCTGCTGGTCGCGCCCTATCACCGCGCTGGTCGCGCCCAGCCTCACCGGCCACGCCTCGTCGCCTCCGTCGTCCGCGCCTTGCTCTATTGCCAGGCGAGCCGTACCCCTTTGCCTGCCGCGTCAGGAGGATTCCGGCGGCCAGGCTGAGGTCATGGGAGGCCACGACGACGTCGAGCTCATCCAATTCGAACCGGCGGCGATCGATTGCGGCGTCTAGCGGCCTTTTTTGATGTGCGGTGATGAATTCTGGCGAGTTTAGGGCGGATTCCGGCAAACTCCACGGCGGCGTGTTTGCTCTGACGAGGTTTGACCGGTATACGGGGGGGCCTAAATTCGGCTTTCCAACCTCCAAAGATAAGGGTTTCGGGTGTGCATTTGCGGCGGCCCTTAAAAATTTTACGGGTTGGATTTACGGGTTGGACCGCTTTTACGGTTTCTGTCCTGGATACTTTTTTTGTCCAAAACTATAAAACGCAAATTTTTTACAGGTTTAGCCATTTATGTGGGGCTTTTTTTGTCCAAAACTATAAAACGCAAATTTTTTACAAGTTTAGCCACTTATGTGGGGTCTGCTAGAGATGCTCTAAGGACGCCTCCATATCCATCTTAGGATGCCCTAGGTAGTCCATAAGATATATTTTTTAAAAGGTTAAAAAATAAAAATAAAAATGGGTCGGTTTGTGCAATGGGCGAATGGATCGGCTGTGTACGTACAGGCATGTGATGACATACGAAGGTGGGTATACCTTATGGTCAAATGATCATACTGTCTTTATACTGTTTCTGATGGGGGTCTACCGAAGCAAGCCTCAAAAAACAGTAGACCATCAAGCCTGTCAAAAAAGTTCATTGAGGCTCACTGCTACCCAACCTAAGGACGCCTCCATACCCATCTTAGGGTGCCCTAGGTAGTCCATCTTTTAGATAAAGCTATGAGTGATTGATCTGCTCCTCAGACCCTATGCCGTCATGGGAATGGGATCTCCATGTAGTTGAACCTGCTTGTGCATCCTATTCCTATTACTCCGTCCAATCCAATCCCTCCCCGCTGCCAATCTGGAGGCCCAACAGAATTGGTGGACGGCTGATCCATGTGAGACCATCTCTTGCACAAGTAAAGGATGCAGTCACATCCTAATCCTATCCTAATAGGACAATCAAGTAACACAAATCTTTACCTAATATTAAAGGGAGGATTGAGGGGAAGTAAGGGTTCACCATGCAGGAAAGCTCTGAGGCGTCAGGAAGCGACTGCGAGGCGATTTTCTTCCGGCACTAGGGTTAGGGTTTTGCTGGCGTGGGTGTTTGGGTCTCCGGTAGTGGCTAGGTGGGCGACGACGCTCTCTAGGTCACGTCACGGTAGTGACCTGATCCGCTAGAAGGGCGGCTAATGGCGGAGAAGATGGATGCACTGATAGAAAAAGAGGCTTCCGTCCAGCCCCATTAGTCGCGAAACTGTAGGAACCGCGACTAATGAAGTCTTTAGTCGCGGTTCGGCAGATGAACCGCGAGCAAATGCCTGGGCCCAGGGCGCTCGCGGGCTTTAGTCGCGGCTGGCCAGGCCAACCGCGACTAAAGGTGCCCAAAGGCCTTTAGTCGCGGTTGGCCAGGCCAACCGCGACTAAAGCTCCTCCCTTTTAGTCCCGGTTTGTGGCACGAACTGGAACTAATGGGGTTGAGACCTTTAGTCCCGGTTCGTGCCACGAACCGGTACTAAAGGTCCCATTTTCAAACTCTACCCCCCCCCCCCCCCCCCCCGCGGGATCGCCTTTTCAGTTTTAAAAAAAATAAAAGAAAATAATGGAAATGTCAAAAAAATAAAAGAAAATAAGTTTCTCATGTGATATGTGGTCTAGTTGTTGGGAAAATTTGCAAATGTGAATTTTGACTTTATTTGCAAAATCTCTCTGAAATTTGTAAAAATGGGCATAACTTTTGCATACTAACTCGGATGAAAAAGTTTTTTATATGAAAAATCATCTACTCGAAAAGTTACATCCAAATTTAAAACATTTTCAAAATCCTCAAAAACCTAATAGAAAAAAAGTTACGGGGCTTGTAAGATCTAGAGTGGAAAAAATTGAAAAATATTCAAACAGTGGGCAAACTATGGTCAAACAATGGTCAAACTAATTATTCTAGAATATTAGTGTTACTAAATAATTATTTTAATTATTTCAATTTTGGTCAAATCTGGTCAAACTGTGGTCAACTGTGGTCAAACTGTGGTCAAACAATGGTCAAACTAATTATTCAAGAAATATTAGTGTTACTAAATAATTATTGTTTTTTAAAACAATAGTTTCAAACTCAAACAGTGAAATGTGTCACTTCATGCTCAAGCAAAATTCCTGAAGGTTAATAGGATTGACATCTTATTATTGTCAGGAAAACAACAAGTGCAGACTTGGAGCGTGGGAGAATAGAACCCGGTAGTTAAGCGTGCTTGGGCTGGAGTAGTGAGAGGGATGGGTGACCGGTTGGGAAGTTAGATGATTTGGAATGATGAGGGGTGATAAAAGAATAAATTGAGAAGTGATGAGGGGTGGTGATTAGAGACTAGAGGTTAAAATAATTCAGAAATTTGAAAAAAAAAAATCAATTTTTTTTTTCAAAAACCTGTGGCGGCCTTTAGTCGCGGTTAGCCACAAGAACCGCGACTAAAGGTCCTCCGCCCCGACGGCCACCTGGCGCCCACGTGGACGGGCCTTTAGTCGCGGTTCTTAAGCAACCGCGACTAAAGGGGGGGGGCCTTTAGTCGCGCCCGTTCGGTCGCGGTTGCGCAACCGCGACTAATGGCAGTTGCGAACCGCGACTAAAGGCCCTTTTTCCACCAGTGATGGGACGACCGCAGCGATTCCGAGAACAAAGGCGACTCCGTGGGCGTCCACGGCGGCAACGCCACCGGCGAGGAACCCAGGGGGGTCAGCAAGCAGGGGCTCGTCCAAGTCCTCGGCGGAGTGCAAGACTCCGGATCCGGCTGCGAGTTTGTCCGCGAGGACGGGTAGGATGGTACTGATGGACAAAGAAGTAGAGGGCCTGGTCTTTGAGACCTCCGAACAGATGCCTCCACGTACGGCAAGATGGGTAGTGGTGGGCAAATCGTGCTCACCTAGACCCCTCAACAAGACAGTCCTGGAGAGAACGAAGCATAGGGCATGGGGACTGCACAAGGAGGCGAAGTTCAGAGATCTAGGAAATAATGTGTTCGAAGTGCACTTTGGATGTGAGGGAAATTGGAAACATGCTCTCTATAATGGGCCTTGGCAATACGATTTCAGTGTTCTGATTCTGAAAAATTATAAGGGTGGAACATGGCCCTTAGAGATGGTATTTGAAAAGATTGATGTATGGTTCCCGGTGCTCGATCTGCCCCCTGATAAGTGCCGAAGAACTAGGGAAGACTCTTGGGAACTTGTTGGGAAGGGTGATTCGGGTGGATGTGGACAAGGAAGGACTGGCTAGAGGGAACCAACTTAGGGTTCGTGCCACAATCTCAGTCTATGAACCTTTAGTGAAAGGCTTTTATTTAAAATCATCACCTGAGGACAAGAGGGGCGTATGGTCCGATTTCAGCTAAGAAAAGGTCCCCCACTTCTGCTTTGAATGTGGGCGACTAGTGCATGTGAATGGGATATGTGTCCCTTCGGTGGACTCCTCACATCAATGGAGCGGCTGGCTCCGGGCGTCTTCTAAAAAAATAGGTTTGTTGAAAGAGGGATCCCAGGGAGCCTCCGCGAGCAGTAACATAGTTTGGGGAGCAGCAAGGCGGGGGATAGTGACTGGAGTAAGCAAGGTGGCTCGAGGGCTCGTGATGTGCCTATTAAACGAAATTTGCAGCCAGAGTTGTCAAGGTCTGCAGCCTAGCCCTACTGGCGTCGAGCCTAGAGACAGGAGAAAAGATGAGCACAACCCGGGTAAATCTAGAGCAAAGGATACGGCCCCGAGGGAGAGGGATTTGAGAGATGACCTGGAGAACCGCTGGGAGAAAGATCTGCGCAACAAACTCGTCGAGGAGCAGAGGTACAGAGGGGATCCACAGAAGAATTGGGAAAGGAGGACGTTCAGTCATCACATGCAGTTCGTAAGGACAAGGGCAAACGAACGGACGTGGACACTGGTTCACACATGTACGGCTCGAAGGACAGGAAGAGGGGCTACTATGTGAGGAAGAGTAGACCGGATCTTGGACCAACATACCCAAGTGTTAGCTATCGCTCTGAGCATGTGAACAAGAATCGGAGGCCAAGGCAGCTCTGGGTGGCGAAGGATGGCCCAGAGCGACAAATTATGCATGATGGCTTTATACGTGACGACAGGCGAAAGACGGCGTTAGTGTCTGAAAGGTTTTCGGAGAGCAATGATAAAACGGCGGAACCTAAGGACTAGGGCCACCAATCGTAATGAATCTGCTTGCCTGGAACTATCGGGGCTTGGGGTTGGACATGACAGTTGGCGAACTTAGAGACCTGATACGGTCCCACAATCCAGCGGTGGTTTTTCTTTGCGAAACAATGAAGAAGGCGAGATCAATGGAGAGACTTAAGTGGAGTTTGGGCTTTAACTGTGGTGTAGCAGTGGACTATGTCGGTAAGAGTGGTGGTCTTGCTTTGTGGTGGAGATATCACTTGCAAGTTTTAGTACGTCCATGGAGCCAGTACTTTATCGATGCTGAGGTGACGTGTGAGGGATAGACCTGTAGAATCACTGGATTCTACGGAGAACCCTGCACAGAGCTGCGGGAAAAATCATGGGACGGCATAAGATATTTGCGAGCTCAAGATGATCTACCCTGGATATGCTTCGGAGATTTTAACGAGGCTCTGCTTCAGTCGGACCAGATTGGTCGTAACCCTAGATTGTTCTTGCAAACGGAGGACTTTCGTGACTGTCTAGCCGACTGTGGCTTGGCAGACTTGGGGTTTATGGGTTATCAGTATACATGGGACAATAAAATGGATGGAACAGAGAACATCCAAGTTCGGTTAGACCGGGCTGTGTGCACTGACAATTTTTTGCAGCTCTTCCCAGAGACTACAGTTGAGCATATTATGACCGAGGAGTCAGACCATCAAGCGATCCTGGTTCGGGCATCGGAGACGGCTCCGCATCAAAGGGGACCAGGGGATAGGCAATGTTCGAAGAGGCTTGCGAGGCAGCGACTACAGGTGAACAGGGACTTGGAGAAGGTCTGGCATAAGCTTAGATGCACGACGGGTTCCATGCAACGATGGGCGAGGGAAGTTTTTGGCTCCATTAGACGATCGATAGCCAAGTTGAAAAGCCAGTTAGCTTATGCAAAAATGAGGGCGCTCGTCTGTGTGTCCTCACTGGAGGTCCGCGAGATTGAGGAGCAGCTCAAAGAAATTTATACAAGGGAAGAGACTATGTACAAACAGCGATCGCGGCTGAGTGCTGGCGACCAAAACACCAAATATTTCCAAAACCGAGCTTCGCATTGGAAAAGGAAAAACACAGTTAAAGCTCTCCGAAGGAATGATGGGTCTAGATGTACAACTGATGAACAAATGCGAGAGATGAAAGCACAGTTTTAATTATGAGGCACTTTTTCTCATCGGATGGCTTGGCAGGAGCAAACGATCTACTCCAACACATTGATCAGGTTGTCACGTCAGAGATGAACGCAGCACTAACATCTCCCATCACCGATAAGGAGATTAGAGAGGCTCTTTTTCAGACGGGCCCAACAAAGGCGCCGGGGCCGGATGGTCTCCCGGCTCTATTCTACCAGCACCACTGGGCGCAGGTAGGGGGGATGCATGCCGGGCTGTGCGGGATTTTTTGAGTGGTGTTGCTGCTCCAGCCGCATTCAATGACATAGTCATAGTTATGATTCCAAAGACCAACTCACCGGAGTTGTTGTCTCAGTTCAGACCAATTAGTCTTTGTAATGTCTTATATAAGATCACTACAGAAGTCCTCGCCAATAGGTTGAAAGGTATCATCCCCATCCTTATATCGGAGGAGCAAAGTACGTTCGTACCTGGGCGGCTTATTATAGACAATGTGTTTGTGGCCTATGAGTGCGTTCACGCTATTTGGACGAGGAAATGGAAGAAGCTGTTGTGTGCGGTCAAGTTGGAAATGATGAAGGCGTACGACAGAGTTGAATTGGTGTTTTGCAGCATATGTTGGAACGGGTCGGTTTTTTCTCAACCCTGGATTATGATGATAATGCGGTGTATTTCTACAGCAACTTTCTCTGTCAAACTAAATGGTGCATACTCTAGGAATTTTTCACCTTCAAGGGGGCTTCGACAGGGTGACCCCCTATCCCTATACCTTTTTCTTTTCTGTGTTGAAGGTTTTTCGGCCCTGTTGAAGAAAGCTCAAAGAGATGCAGAGATAAAGGGGGTGTCGTTTGGGAGCGCTGGCCCCCATGTGACACATTTCCTTTTCACAAACGACAGCATTGTCTTCTTGGAGGGGTCGAGGGCTAACATGGAGGCTCTGAAAGGGCTCCTGGCTTCATATGAGGCGGCTTTGGGACATCGGGTCAACTTGTGAAAATCATCCATCTTTTTTGGTAAGGGGTGCCAGGAGGAATTGAAAGTTGAGATAAAGGAAGTTCTTGGAGTTGAGTCTGAGGCACTTAGTGAGAGATACCTCGGGTTACTAACACTGGTTGGCAGATCCAAGGAGGGCACTTTCAAGTATGGAGAATGTATCCAGTGCAACGAGCTAACTCGTGTAACGAATGCACCAGCTGCACATGACCCGTCAGATTGGAATCAAAGGGACAGGATCTGGGCTGCTGGTACATTTTACAAAGGGAACCTTGTAGTATTATTGAATGCTACGAATAGTACTGCCCAATCCTGTATTGATGTACCAATCTGAGCCAGAAAATATCCTGCTGTTGTTTGCGGAGACATGATCAAACCGAACTTTTTTGTTTGACCAAGTTGAAAAATCATTTTCTTAAGTTTTAAAAAGAGATTTTCTTCAGTAGTCTTGGTTACTGTGACCAATCCATTAGTAGTGAGAGTAAATTTTGACACACTTGTTCTACACATGCAATACTCACCTTTGAACTGATGCAACGAGTATATATAACAAGAAAAACTGAACGAACTACACCTGCAAACAGTGATTTTCTTCTAATAGACACAGATTTAATGGATACACTCATCTGTGAGGTTTCTAGTTACAACCGTACATTACATAGCTTAACTGTATCCATCAAGTGTGATTGTCAGGTAACATATCTCAAGGCTTAACACTAACCTAAACGAGCAAGCTTATCAAAATACCCAAACCACACAAACCAACCCCAGTTACATCAACTCACGGCTTAACACTAATCATGGATTGCATGGTGCCATCCCCTCTGGTTCCCGTTGCACTTCACTGAATATGTACTGGCTCTGAAACTCCAAGTACGAACAATACAACTGCCTGGTAGAAAGAAACATGATTCTATCATATAAGGGGTAGCCTGCAGTCCAAAGAACAATTCAGGAAAAAAAACAGAACTTAAGCGATCCAGGCAAGGCCATGCTAAGATCAAAAGTGATTTGGTTGGACAACAATTGTCTTTATAATGCTGAAAAACTAAGACATATTTGCAGAATTAAATCTTGTTTGTCTATTAGAAGTGTCTCACTTGCTAAAGTACAGAGCAAGAATTTCTGATGATGATGCTAAAAATATCTATTACAGATGAACATCTTCTCACTTATCTTCCAAGTTTCAGATGATGATGCTGAACATGTTCTCAATTATCTTCCAAGTTTCAGATGATGAATGATGCTGAACATGTTCTCACTTATCTTCAAAGTTTCAGATGCTGCTGTTGCTGCTGCAGTACAGAGCAACAACACACATGAGAAAAAGGAATTGTGCTCAATACACATAATAATAAGGTTGCGCTAATTGGCCAAATAGTCACATGAGCACAATGTATAGCAGTTGTCTGCAAAATGAAGTTACACATAAATACAAATCAAATCTTGAAATCTATGTGAAGCTAGGCTTAGCAATTCCCTTTCTAGGCCATACAATCAACTTCCTGAAGCTAACAGTAAGGCTCATTCAGAGTTACATAGAATAATTATACAGAACTGGATAAACCAATCATATGCATGCTTCAACAAAACGCCTGCAAATGTGAGCTTCTAGTTCTAGGTAATCATTTTTCACGTAAAAACTATTGCGTGTACACATCACAGGAAAAAGTAGTAATTGACATCACAGAAAAAAGGTAGTAATGAACAAACTCTTGCCGTGTACGCGGGCTCACAGGTAATCATTTTTCACATACATATTCAGTCGTTCATGTACGACTTTAGTATAAATTGAGCGAAGTACTTGACTAATTATCAGACCAGACATAGCACATCTATATTCCACTCTAACAATTGTAATTAGTGATAAAATTTCACCATTATGGTTGCATCTCGTACATAAATTCAGTGCCCATACTGTCCAATTTCTGAAATGGGTTCAAACGAATTGGGGCAACTGAGGAGGAATCAGAAGAACCAATATGGCTGCCCATGAATAATATAAGAACGAAATACAGTTCACATACCTCGGATCGTTGAGCTGTAATGGCGGATGGACGGATCCTATGCAGCAGTACGGTCCATCCACAGAGCTACAACCTCGCGTCGCTACATAGGCGCAATCACACCGAGCCGCCGCTCAACTACATGGTTTGGATCCTGGGCGCTGGTGTTTCAACGCCGGCGGTCCCAGAGGGAGAGGGAGTTCTCGAGGGAGAGGAGAGGGAGACGCCAAGTCACCCAATTTTTTTGCTAACCCTAGCTGAACCTAGCGCCTGGTTCAGTGGTACAGAAGATGGCGAAAGGGGGAGACACAAAGTGGAGTTTGGAGGTTGTTTGGCTCGATTTTGCTACACTTCAAGGCCCCTATGCAAAATGTACCAGCACCCACATCTTTGATTGATCCTGTCCCTCATATTCCAATCTGACGGCTCATGTGCAGCCGGCGCATCTGGTGCACGAGTTGGCTCGTTGCACTGGATACGTTCTCTTCAAGTATGTCATGGAGAGCTCTAAATCGAAAATAAGTGGTTGGAAGTGGCAAGGTTTGTCCAAAGCAGCAGGAGAGGTGTTGATCAAATCTGGTCTTCAATCTATACCTACTTTTACCATGATTTGTTTTCAGCTCACATAGAAAACTTGCTGGAACCTGACTTCGATCTCCTTGAAATTCTGGTGGGGTGCAACGAATGGTGAAAGGAAAGTGCATTGGATCTCTTGACAAAAAATGTGTGCAGCGAAGAGGGTTGGTGGTCTGGGATTCCGCAAACCTGAGGCGTTCAATCAAGCTTTGCTTGCGATGCAAGCCTGGAGAATTCTGCAAGAACCAGCCTCTTTATGTGCGAAGGTCCTCAAAGCACGCTATTTTAAGGAAGAAACAATCTTGTCGGTTACTTGCCCATCTAATGCATCCTACACTTACACAAGTGTGTTACATGGCAGAGACCTTCTTCGGGAAGGACTGATTTGGCATATTGGGGATGGATCTAATATTCATATTCACCATGACAACTGGATTCCGATAAGAGGAACTATGAGACCACTGGGTCAAATCTTCGTGTCGGGCGTGACGCGTGTGGCAGACCTGCTCACAGCTGAATGGCGCGCATGGGACTCTGCCATAGTAAATGAGATGTTCAGTCCGAGTGACGCACATGATATCCATCAGATTGCAATAGGTGGGCCGGATGAGCAGGACTACTTGGCATGAAATTATACAAAAAATGGATGCTTCAACGTCAAGTCTGTGTACCATTTGAAAAGATCTTCGGGGCAATCAAGGACCGGACAGCCGGAGGCCTCTGATTCGGCACAGACGCATAAGGGGTTTATGGCATTGTGGGAGTCATGTGCTCCCGCTAAAGAAAAAGTACACATGTGGCGCATGATCAAGAATGGTTTAGCTGTAGAGTATGAACTACATCGATGTCAAATCAAACCGGGTGTTTTTTGTGTTGTTTGTGGCCGAGAAGAGATGATTCATCATCTGTTCTGGTCATGTCAACATTCAGTGAGGTTTTGGCAGCTCCTCCACTCAGAGAAGGGAGTTTTGGTGACGATCCCACCGTGCCGATTGACTCCTAGAGTGCTCTTGCTCGCTGGCTACTTTAGTAGTACTCTGGTGCATCCGACGGAGAGAAGGAGGTAATGGTGCAGGCCACATATGGGCTCTGGCTAGCCCGCAATGCAGCAAGAGAGGAAAAACTTATAGCGCCGCCACATGATATAATGCATATTGTTGTCTCTCACATGGCCGAATGGAAACTTTGGAAGTCAAGAACAGATGTCTTCTCAGTAAGTGGTTGTATAAGTTATCTGTCGAGACGGAGGCCACATGGGCGCAGATTCTCCGTAGTAAGTATCTCCTATCCAACACATTGTCCCAGGTGACAGCGAGGCCGCTGGATTCGCCTTTTTGAAAAGGGCTCGTGAGAGTTAAAGCGGCCTTTTTCAATAGGACAAAGTTTATTGTCGGAAATGGCGCTAGCACGCGATTCTGGGAGGATACTTGGCTAGGAGAGACACCCCTTGCGCTTCAATACTCGTTTGTTTATAGTATTGTTCAACGATGCGAGGCATACGTTGCAACAGTACTCCAGTCCGTCCCCCTTAATATTCAATTCAGAAGGACGCTAGTTGGCAATCGTTGGGAAGCATGGATTCATTTAGTGAGTAGACTGATGGACGTTCAGCTGCCTCAACAACCCGATAAGTTGCGCTGGAACCTTACTAGGACTGGGGAGTTCACAGTTAAATCAATGTATCTTGATGTTATCAATTCTAGCTCCATTCCTAGTTCCAAATATGTCTGGAAAGTCAAGGTTCCGCTGAAAATCAAAGTGTTTATGTGGTTTCTACATAAACAAGTCATCTTAACTAAAGACAATCTAGCAAAGCGTAACTGGATATGACCTACTAGGTGTACCTTCTGTGATCGGGATGAAACTATCAAACACCTCTTTCTGGATTGCCCGTTGGCTAAGGTTTTATGGCGGACGGTGCACATAGATTTTAATTTGTTTTCTGTAGCTCAAGCTACACGGTACCCCTTATCTTTGCCATCCATTTATGCATCAAGATCCGTGCAAACACATTTGTCTTTTTTGTTTCTCTCAAACGACACAACATATGAACTTTAAATTTTGCAGAACAATAATACATTCTAACTACAATCTAGAAAAAAACTTTCAGATTTTTTCATGCATTTTAAATACCTGAAATAATATTTTTATTCAAAGAAAATCTCATTTTGTATATTTATATCAGACCAAAAGATCTGAAAGTTTTTTCACACATTGATGTTCTAATGTTTGTTCGATCTGCAAAGTTTGAAGTTCATATGTTGTTTCATTTTCAAGAAACAAAAAAGAGAAATCTTATTGTTGTTAGTTAGTTGGAGAGTACGGATCTCAAAGCAAGGCTGGAGGGTTGAGGATAAGAGGTTCTATGTAGCCTGAGCTACAAAGGAACTTTACCCTTTTAATATTACTCCTCCGAGCTCTGTCGGCT
Source organism: Triticum aestivum (assembly GCF_018294505.1). NCBI lineage: Eukaryota > Viridiplantae > Streptophyta > Magnoliopsida > Poales > Poaceae > Triticum > Triticum aestivum. Next base: position 1,687,634 of record NC_057806.1, read on the forward strand.
CGTTATTTAGAACGTGGCTTAACGTGATAGAGATCGAAACGGCGTGCCACATTCGCGTAGGAGTATGTGCTCTATTGTGGGCTGTGTTGAATTGCAGAAATGATTTCATCTTTAACAGAACATCAGATATTCATTTTTTCCAGGTTATCTTCCGGGCCACTGCTTTGATCCGTATGTGGTCGTTACTCACTCCGACAGAGGCCAGAGAGCATTTGATTACTGGATCTATCCGGTGGGAGATGGTAGCACGGGATATATTCAACCGATTTGGATGACGGTCATGTAATAGGATAGGCAATTAGTTTTCCTATTTGTTTTGTACCAGCCGGTTGTGGCTTTTGTGGCCGTTTTTATTGGCTCTTTGTGAGCTTTCACTTACTTTTTTGAGACTGCAAGACCTTGTTGAACTTATTTGATTTTTATAAAGGCAGCCATATGCATCATTCTGATGCAGAGACCGAGGAGCCCCTTTTTAAAAAAAAAATATGGCCGAATGGAAAGTTGTGCATACAGGGGCGCCGCGGGAGCTGAAGTATGCAAAACCACACTGATGGGAGCCCCCGAACTGAAGGCTGGGTCAAGGCGAACTCCGATGGTGCTATTTGTAAACATGGTCAGAAAGGAGGAGGAAGCGCTGTGCTTAGAGACCACCATGGCGTTTTTTTGGCAGCAGTTTGTCATTATGTTTCAAACGTTGTAGATCCGGAAGCCTCAGAGATACCGGCGTGCAGAAGAGGGTTGCAGGTAGCAGCGGAGATAAGTGCTAGAGCTTGATGCTCAAGGTGTGGTAAGCATGCTACAACAATCGGGTAAGAATCTCGCCGCTATAGGCCCGTGGGTACAAGAAATCAAGTCTCTCCTTGGGACTTTTGCTGAGAGCAGAATCTCTTGGGTCAGAAGTGCTAATGTTGCCGTGCATAAGTTAGCTAAAGTAGGTGTAGGTGAAGAGTTGTGTAAGCTTTGGCTAGGGGTGTCATCAGACTTTGTTCTAGATGCTACTCCCTCCATTCCAAAATATAGTGCGCCCACGCTTCCCGAGGTCCAACTTTGACCATAAATTTAACCAACGAGACCAACTGCGGCGGGAGAAAAAAATATATAATTGAAAACTTCTTTTGAATACGAATTCACTGATATAATTTTTGCTCCCGCCGCAATCGGTCCTGGTAGTTAAATTTGCGGTCAAAGTTAAAGCACGAGGATAGAGGAAGCACTACATTGTGGAATGGAGGGAGTATTTCGGATGACACTCCGAGGTTTCATGTTTAAATAAAGCGGCATCGTTTATCTATATCAATATAAAAAGACCCAAAGGGGCAGATCCAACAAATCACGGCCGTCAAATCAGGTCAATCCAACGACTCAGACTGCTCCAATGGTGAGCGTTTAACATGTTTAGTGTGCAGTTAATTGAACATATAAACCTTGCTATGCAACCCGCATAGCTGAGGCACCTGCGAACGCTAGCGATTTTGGGCCGCTCGATCAAATTACTGTTTATGTTTTGACCCTGCTGCCGATTGGTCAGCCGTTGGTCCTTGTTCACGCATGTGCTCCATCTGGCAGTGGATGACTACTGGGGCCATTCATCTGTGGGGCCAAAGAAACAGTAGGTGGGTTTCTTTTAGGCTGCGTGGTGCACAATCATCGGCGCGGTGAAAAGCCAATCCCCTCCCGTCCTCGAGCCCCGCGAGGCCGCGCCCCTCGTCCTTCTGGCCGCCGCCTCCCCCTTCCTTCGTCCTCGTCCCCGCCCCTTCCGCAAGCCCCTCTTCCCCATGCCGTCGGTCCCCTCCTCTTTCGTGTCTCCCCTCGTTGGTCGTTGCCTCATGTCACAGAGGAGTTACAGCCAGGTCGCCGCACTTGCCCCGTCCGCCTCAGATTTGAAGCAGGAGGACGGAGGCGGCCACCTGCCGCCGGCTCGGACATGGGAGGATAGGGAAGGGGAGGGTGAGCTCATGGCCACATGAGGGAGGGAGGGAGGAAGATGATTCGTGGGCGGGTCTGGTGAGGCCTTCCCCGCCGGCCTCTTCTTCTTCCTCGCGCTGCTGCCATCTCCCTTGTCGTCCTCGTTGACTCCTGCATCGCTCTTCTTGGCTGCCACTCCTTGTCAGCCGCATCCTCCCCTAGCTGGAAGAAGCCGACGGAGGCCGACCCGCTGCAGCCACGACATATGATGCAGGTGCTCCTCGCCCCTGGCTCTTGCCCTCCTCCTCCTCCTCCTCCTCTCTCTCTCTCTCTCTCTCTCTCTCTCTCTCTCTCTCTCTCTCTCTCTCTCTCTCTTCTCTCCTGGTTTTAGGCATTTCTCAACCATTTGGTATGGTATATGGGAGATCCATTCAATTAATCATTTTATATGACTACAGATTACTTGTGATGTTCTGCACAATCAACCTGGGAAGTGATAGGGCTGCCTTCCATTTTCTTGCTGGAATGTAGCACTGATATTGTGGTCAGTTCAGGTGATTATAAATTATCCTCATGCTCTTTTTCAGTTTCCTCGGTTATTATTGGCAGCACCCAGGATGTTATGATATCTTGTTCTGATAACAAGCTAGGAATTTTCAGAATAGGATTTTAATCAGTCAATGTTTCTTCATTTCATCTAGAAAATTGGAAGTGTTAGGATCTTTGTAAGTTTTGGGTCTGCTGCCCCAACTCTGTCGTGGCCCAGGCCTAGCCAGGCGACAGCGGACTGCAAAGAAGCCCTGGGAGGAGGACCCCGACTCGGATGACGGCCCCGCTTGCTTCTTCGACTTGTGGACCAACTGCACTTATGGCTTATCCAAGGTATCTCATTGTGCAGCTTCACTCTCACTGATGTGTCTCGTGCAGGAAAAACGAAGCTACCTAGCACCTGCTCTTATTTCCTTATGCCTATATGGTGTTTGTGCAGATTCTTATTTGTATGTGCCTACATGGAATGCAGATTTCTTATTTATCTGAACGAGTGAGCATTTCATTTAGCTTGTTTCTATCCATGAGTAACAATTTTTTGGAAGCATGGACGTATTTAGCAACTACTTTTCATCTACCCTTTGCTCACTTTCTGATGTGCTAGGAAATATTCACTTCGGCTATCAAGATCCTGTTAGAAACTTTGATAGATCAAAAGTGAAAGGAGTAGTTGCACGCTTATTATTAAGATAAAGGATAGCTCCACAAAAATGGTTTTGGAGGTCTATTTTAGCAAACTCCTCATTTTGGTTCTGAAGTTGTTTTCCCTTTTCAGTTTTCAGTGGAGGATCTGGTTCGGCAGATCAGTTGAACTTGGTCAATGCTGTTGGAGGAAGGAAATATAATGAGGTGTTGACTCAGGAACTGTAGGAAGAAACATGTTAGAGTCCAGTAGACGGCTCGTAGAAGGGTTAGTGAATGTTTTATTCTCATTCGTTGGATATAACATTTTGCTCGAGTTTTGAGAATTATATTTGTATGTATGCAGGTTGGAGCTGAAAAAAATATAACATTAGCTTTAGAACTGGTTGCCTATGCTGAAGAAGTCCACATTGGCATTTTCACCCTGCTATTGTAGGATTTATGATATGTCTGAAAAAAGGGAATTTTACCTTGTCATGTACGTGTATATTTCTTGTTATAGATCTTACCTGCTCAATGAAGTGCAACAAAGCAAACAAATATTATTTATATAGCTATCTGCAATGCACGGTTAGGGTTGTCTCTTTCTACAGGATATTCTTTGTGTGTATATGATCGCAGCAGAAAGAGGATTGAGGAAATGTAGATGCGGCTTTGTGAGCATCTACTGAGGTTGTCAGATAGCACTTCTATCTGAAGTCTTGTGGATTAGAGATGAAGGATGATGGGTTTGGCAACGATGTTTGTTGTTTTATTTTTTCTGCTTAGTATTTGTTTCAGATATAAACTATTCTGGTTATGATTTCTACACTGCGTAGTGTTGCTTGGTTATTATGAAATTTAAAGCTAACTTACACACACCTCTTTTCACCATGAACAGATATATATGCACCTGCTTTTGGGTATTAGTATTTCCCTTTCTCTGCTATTAAGAATGTGGCCCTAATATGGAGAAAGACGTCGATCTTCTCTCGAAGACCACAAGGTTGATGTCTTCTGTTGATCAATTTTGCTGACTCAAAATGATACTTCATTCATTTTGTTGTAACGATCACCTTTGCCAGGCCAGTTGTTCTCGAAGGTACTTAACATTGCCACTTATATATATTTATGGTCCATATGTACATAATGTGTTTGTTTTGTGTTGATCGGATTCGATCTTGGTTAAGATTTTTATATTTTGCATTAAATTAGCTGCACCTGTGTGTGTGTGTGTATATATATATATATATATATATATATGTATGTATATTACCGCTTATATACGTTCTTTAGTCTTCTTGCTGGGATCGTTTGTAAACAGTGGCTGAAACAACACCTGATCCAGCTCACAAGGAGTTGTTTTCACTAAAATATAGGACCGGGAAATTGGGGAGGAGGACAATAAATATGCAAAAGGAGAGGTTGATGTCCATCCGAATGCAAAAACAAGAGGTGCAAATTTGAGGATTAGCTTTTGTGGTTCTCGGTCTGCAAGGGAATAAGAGTTCTTGTACTGACCATTGTCTTTTTATGTATGCCAACTTTGCTTTGGTTATTTCCTGGAAGCAACAATGTCTTTCAACCTTCGTTATAATGCCAAGATGCCACTACTGGGTAAAAAGAGACATCTTTATTCACACCTACATTTAGGCACAAGACATGTTCAGCATAAGTCTAGGTGAGGTTTCTTATTCCTGCACATGATATTGCTATTAGGATCCGTTAAAAGGTTACTACAATGCCCACAAAAGCCACCTCTTGATATGCAGATGCACTAGGGTGATTGCAATTCAATAACATGGATTGCCTGTTAAATTAAATAAGTATCTGTGGTCATGGTACATAGACGAGCTAAGAGAATATTTCCTGTTCAAAAATAAGGTGATTGGAATGTCAGTTATGATCATCTCTCTCCATAGGATATTCTCTATGTTCTGCGTAAAAATTGATTGATTTTAGGTGAGGTACATGCATGGACTGAAATTTTCTTTTGTAGCATTTGTTCCATGTGAGACAAATAGCATGAACATGGAACAAATGCTTTGGTCAGCTATCTTAAACGTCCTTTTTTTGTTTCAATGATGCATGACCATAGTGTCACATGAAGCTTTATATTTGATCCTTGCCATACTACTACCATCTCAGAGCGTATGGAACTGATCCTTTTTGGGCACAATTTTCTTTATCTTTACATGTTTATTTAGTTCATTTATGTTTCTTTTCCAGTCGCAATGGTGGAGGATATATCCCCGCCATGAATGGATGTGTTTTACACTGAGATGGCGCGGGTCACTGATGAGGCAACTGGCCGAGGTGAGATCAGGAAGAGACGGCGGCACAAACTTAATTGGCAAGCTCACAGGTAAAAAGGTGTGGTTTGAAGCGTTTTCCAATTTCTGTGGCTTTCCTTGTTAAATGTCTAAAAAGAGATAAGAAAATCATACTGAATGTGGAGCTTCATTTCATCTACATTTATAGCAATGATAATATTAAATTTCTTTTGCGTTAATGGGTTCTCCCTCATCAGAAATTCAGAGTATAGCCTGCAACCACCACACAAAGACTAATATGTCACTTTGGTTGGTTGTTTTTATTCTTCTCTGTTGTAGAATAGAAATGAGATATGTGCATCTATTTCCGCCGCGTACCGGTCACTCAGTAAGGTCTAACTTCTTGAATGATTTTCATTATTGGATCCAGAGATGTATCGACATCCTCTATTCTTGAAGATCTAAATCTATTTTACATTTGTGTGAAGAACAAAATTTTTGTTGACATTAGTAGCAAAAGATCCTTCTCAATGTTTCATGTGCTTGAGCTGCTATTTTGAAACATAGCTGTTGAGGTGCTTATCTTTTAGTTTGATTTTTTTAATATGGTTTGAAGCTATCATAATTGTCGTATTTTAAGATGAATACAAATTGTCGGAGTTAATATATATCATGACCTGCGGATCATGAACAGCAAGAAACTCCTAGACATGCCAAACAAAGCTAAACATGGATATTGCAAAGAAAGGTATGACATGGTAACCAGCACGGACAACAACAAGATAGTATAATCCTTCAACATAAGTAAAACATAAGATAGGGTCAACAAGCAGATGCTTGCCTTGCTGGTCAACGTCCCGATGAAGCAGCGGATCGAACTCGTAATACCCCTTGTGGCCGTACTCTATTGAAACGACGAAGAAACCTTGGAAAAGAACCAACCGGAGGAAAATCAGTATCAATGAATTTCCTAAATGTGTAGAGTGCATGATTTGTATGAGATGTCATGCAAAAAGTTGAAAATGAAGCTACTGCAATTGGCAATAAAATTTTCTTGGAGTCTTAGAATGCAAGTTATGAATTTTTAGAGATTTCAAGACATTTTGTTAAAGTACATCATCTTTTACACTCACTAAGCTTGATTTTGTTATGGATTTTACAACTTCAGCAGGTTGAGAACTTTTCTGTGATTTTCCTCATAAATCAAATATTAGAGTGAAAACTTTTATACACAGGGAAGTCTAGCCTTAGTCTGACAGTGTGACGACCAAGTAAATTAAACAATATTGAATATCGCCATCTTTCTTCATAGCAAATCAATCTCTTTTTTCATCTACACGCAGGTCACGGCTAACATAATCAGGCATCAACATCAAGCAACAACCAGCCAGCAGAATGCAGCAAAGCAGCCAACGGCAGCAAGTAGAAAACGACATCAGCAACACGCAGCCAGCAACATGCAGAGGTGATTTCTCACCCTTCTATTAGTGCCAAGGTCGGACGAAGCAGAGCAATGAGCTCCTTACAGGGGCAGTGGCGGTCAACATCGAGGAGGAAGTAGGAGGGACCCGTGGTCCAGGGGAGACACGGAGCCCGTCACGGTCTGTGGAGCTGTTCGGCGAGGAGGATGACCACAGCGGCAGCCGACGAAACCGAAGAAGGCGGCCTCGGTCCTGCGTGCTGGCACCCGGAATCACCATTAAAGGGACAACAGGAGCAACAATGGAGCTAGGGGAACTACCTAGGAACAAGAACACACAAGAAAAACGAGGTGGTTCACGGCGGCGTCCAGCGTGCGTGCATGTTGGAGCCGGAGGCGTGGACGTCGATCCGGACTGAGGGCTTGTGTACCCCGCCGATTCATGCGGCTAGCGTTGCAACAGCGACTGGTGCCCCTGGCGAGCTGGAAAAGAAAGGGGATCTAGGAAGGAAATGAAGTGAGGAGGGAAGTAGCGGGGCAGAGTAGGAGAAAAGTTGCTAACTTTCTAAGCAGCAATCACACACTACTTATGCCATGTATTGTTGGATTGCCGCCTTCCTGGAGCTCTATGCGGTGGGTGCACTGATCCAATTTTCTCCTGTCAAAGTTGGTAAATGAAGCGGTATGTTAAACTTGAAGAGAAGCGTCAATCCACAATAATCTGTCATTCTCTATCTCTGCTATGCACATGGCGCCCTCCACAACAAATGAAACATGGAAGCGACATCTCTACAAAAATCAGAGCCAAATCCAGCGACATCATTGCTCGAAAAACACCGTACTTGTAAATGCAATATATAGCGCTTGTTATGAACTTTTTTCTTATGTTTGAAGAATATCGGTGTCTAAATATTCTAACTCGCATAGCTTCAAAGCTCGGCTTGCTCTCGCCCTTTGCGCCATTGGCGCAACGGGTCATCTAGTATCTTACCAAATATTAATGCCAATGCTAATCACATAATTAATACGCAAATAATATTCTGCCTAATATTTATGTGTAATTAATATAGTACCTAATATCAACGTGTATTGCACGTACACATTTACTAGTACCCTAAAAAACAGAGACCAGATTGTTTTAACCTTTGTTTCCTTTTTTATACATGGCGTGAGTTTGCTTGCTTAACAACCAAGTTTAGAAGGTCATTTAATATAAATAGTCATGGTACCGACATTGGAAATGCAGTCTATTTTATAAAATAGACACAATGTATTTTTCAGGGTAGACTCCTGTATCAAATTTTGAAGGAATCTTTAAAAAACCTCTGTGTTGTGATTTTTGTGAGGAAATTATTTTTGCATGTGAGTACCGTCATCGAGATTGGTTTCTCGTGCGGAATCATGAGCTTCACCCATCTAATTTGCGTACATCGCGTGCGCGGGAGGTTACTACTGCTAGTGGAGTAGTGTTGTGAAAGGTCAGGCCGCCACAACAAATTGGATCTCACCATCAAGGTTCAGTTTATATCAAGTTCGTAGACCTAGCTCCACCACAGCTTTCATGCCGCACCATCCTCGGGGAGGTCAATCTCCATGATCTCTACCATGGGCCGTGCAACATGTAGCTAGGGTTCATTTGCCGATAAACTTGACCGACAACCATGAAGAGTATTTTTTCGATCATTGATTATTTTTTCTCTCCGCTGGTCACTTGACCGGCATGTCCTTTTTGTTCGTCTATCATAGATCAGACTATGTCACTCATCACTAGTTTCACTTCGCGTGCCTCTACTCTGACATCGATATCGGCAGCACCGGCCTCTTCTGCGACTGTGGTGCCGTTACGTGGCGCACAGGAGGCGCCCAGTGCCCACACTTGCATCTACACTCCTCACCGCGCGACCGGTCTCATCTTCCATCTGTGGGCACCTCCGTAGGATCCCCTGAATATCATTATCAAGTATGTGAGCATCTCCACCGACCGAGCAACGTGCTGCCGCTGCGTCACCCTTCGGGCCGTGGTGTCACCGTCCCATGATCCTCGCAGCCGGCTATTGAAGTGCCTTTCGTGGCTCGTACGTTGTCGGTGCCCCCTGCCATTGCACCGAATAATGAGTCACAACTACATCGCTCCCATGGACCATAGTTTGGTCGCACGCGTTCTATGTAGTCATCTCTGTGTTGACGTCTACCATGGCATTCATTGTCCCGCCTCCCTAGGAGAAGGATCGCCACCGTCCACTCATGGTATTTGTCATGACATTCGGATCTTCATCGTCTACTTTGAGAACCACTGCCGTGCTTCTACATGCACCGATGTGGCCCCTTCAGGTTACCTCTGATTTTGTCGACCACACCTTCTTCATCCAACACACACTCATCGCCCGCGTCATTGTATCTTCCCCGGCCACTTCATCTACTCTAGCAACCGTGGGCAACATCGAGACCTTCTATTTCATGTTGTTTTGCGCTGCAACATGGAGCATTCCCCTGCTAGTCCCTCTGACATGGAGTACAATTCGTGAGGATCCCCAACTATGCACACTCAGTACTGACAACACCGATGCATGCCTTTGTCCCGACATGTCCCTAGGTATTGCAAACCCGATTTGACACCTCATCTATGACGACTTCGAGAACATCATTTTCGGCATCGAAACCCTCCTCGATGGCTACCTTAATCACGTCCCCATCTTCTTCGAGGCGCACCCCCAGGAGATGTTTCTTTTCCCCAACTTCTTGGGGCTTCCTTGCGCTCAAGGCTTCTTGTGCGGCTACCTCGACAGCGGAAACCCCAACCTCAACATCGGCCATATGGTCCAATTACATGGCTACCTCGAGCACGGCTTCACCACCCTATGCTCTCGACTATCTCGACATCGATACAAAGGGCTATCACATCGCTTGAGCACCTCTCTAGCTTCCTCTATAGTCAAGGCGTCCGCGATGTGACACCGCCCATGATGCTCCAGCTATGATCGTGGAGGGAAGTCAGCCATCTGGTTTCCGCCTTCGGTTTCTCACCGGCCTAACCATTCGCGACGCTCATGTTATTCACCACGCTACGCTGTGATTGAGGGGGATTTTAGAGTATAGGTTATGCATGGTAGGTTAGGATTTGTTAAGATTGATTGTAAGCTCTCCTATATGGTTCCTACCTTATCTCTAGGAGATGTTTCTTTTCCCCCAGGTCATGTACTTTATATATACTCGCCCACATGCCCAATAATACACACATCGGTTAGCGCAATTCTCTCCTCTCCAAATCTCTTACAGCACTGATTTGCCGTGCGATCACTCTACACGATAAAAAACCAGGAGCGCCGCAGTGGCCGTCGAAGAGAGCTTCTGACCCTATAAAAATTGATTTTACTACTGTAGTTTTCATCTTTAATAAATGGGAAACGAAAACGATAAGTTGAAGTTGAACGGCATGGTATGATCCTCCTTGCAGGCAGGCTGATGCTTCCATCCATGCGGAAGCTATATCAAAAAGAGATTTGGAGCGTAATTAACTGGTCCCTCAATCAGACGAGTGAGCCAGGGAGGCAGCATCAAATAAAGAGCCGCCAAAGTGCCAAAAGACTGTATTGTATTGTACACACTTTGAAACGCACATGCATGCTTCTCCTTCTGTCTGTCACAATATTGCCTTTTCTTTTCTTTTCTTTTCTAAAAGCTACCATAAATTTGCTTAGCTTGTTAACCTCCAGCCGGGCACACGCGACCTGATTAGAATGAAGAAGGCCATCGCTCTCTCAAATTTATCTGTGTGTTATTTGCAATTCGCACATGGCAGACACACTCACAGTCGCGGGCATCAAGCTAGGTATATCAACAGTAGGCAAACGAGAAGCGGAGCATCTTGCCAGCGTCCGGAGGCATTCCAATTGATGTGCTAAGCAAGCCTAGCGAGGTTGTCACGAATCTTGAATTCCTTTTAAAGGTGCTCACGTCACAGATATGGATGTAGCACTCTACAAAACTTCAAACGCAAAGTTGATTTACACCTGGAGGAACAAACAAAGAAGCAGAAATCATGTCGTAAATAGGGGCTAATTCATTCAAATTAGATTGTGAAATAGGCCACCGGCACTGTTTGTTATTCCCGCTCGTTTCAAAACAATTGTCATTCCAAGTTTGTCCTAAGCGAAACTTGCCTAAACTTGACATTGCTTGTGGTATAGTCATTCATCACCCAGGGTGTAGAATAAGTTATTCTTCACTCGAGGTAATCTTACGATCATTTCATAATTAAATTACGTTTCGAATTCAAATAGTTACATTTCTATTGATTAATTACGTCAAATTTGACATAAAAAATAAAAATATAGGTCATAAGACAAGAAAATTTGCAGTTTATGTGTATTTCAGACTACGTTTTTACGTTTGTAATTTTACATAACATAAAATATTTTTTACGGTGATTATATATTTTTCTTACGGTCCTTTTTTGCGTCGGAAATAAGACAAAACTTACGGAACGTAAAATTACGGTGCTATATATATATATATATATATATATATATATATATATATATATATATATATATCCAAGGAAATCTAGTGGCTCATCCTCTTTCATGAGATAAGATGGCCTTGCGGTCAGTTTCCTAGTTTGCACACATCGTGCATACATAATTCAATGAATTTGGATAATTCACACCGTTAGATTTTGTCCAATTGAACCATCAATAATTTTCTCATCCTCCCAATACCAGGATGACCAAGGCAATCATGCCGTATCTTGAACTTCTCAAGATTCTAGAAAATTATCTTATACGCCAATGCGTATCCAATTTAATGTATGTATAATACAATCCACAATATAGAGAAGCATTTACTCTAGGATTTCATTCAAATCCTTTCTGTTGAGTCATGAGTAGGCTTCCAACCTCACTCATTATATGAGTTTTAACATAGAAACCATTGGAAATATCCTTAAAACTCAACAAGGTACGAGTAGAATCTTGATGCATGAATGCGTCCATGATTATCATATAGTACCCTTACGGAGTGCAATTATGGCTTGACCAGAACCAATAATTACCCCATCACGACCAACAATTGTCATGATGTTTCCACTACTCTTCTCAAGAGTCTGGAAATACTTAATCTCCCTTAGTATCATGTTAGTAGGCCCAGTTTCTACTAACACATTTTCTTCTCAATTGGATTATTCCAATAGGCTTCTACAGAGAAAGAAACCAATTTCAAGATATGATTGAACTCATATAGAAATACATATATTGTATATCACTGGTAGCGAAGTCCACTAGCATGTCATCGACATTAAGTAGTGGAACTTCCTTTTGCTGAGCATGCTCTTGGTTCCCACATCCCGAGGTACGTCTAGGAACTTTCAACCATCGGGAAATTATTGCTATGTCCAGTGAAGCAAGCTTCACACTGGTTCCCATGAACCTTTTGCCCTTGTAATTCATTGCATGTATTTATCCACCAAATGCTTGGAGGTATCACATTTTCTTGCAATCGAACGAGTTATACAGCCACACCTATAGCAACCATCAGAGTTGTTGGCCTTGTCATTCTCCTTGAAATGACTTTTGCCCTTTTTCAGATCCACTCTTACTTTGACTCTCATCACAACTCAAATTTCATTTACCGCTGACGTTACTGTTCAGCGCAAATCCTCATGGAAGGATTGAAAGTAAAGAGCATTACATGATGAGATCAACATCCAGAACTGCAATATTGCAGAATCTCAACTACTATTTGATTTGATGCACATAAGAGTTGTATGCTACCATAGACTCCAACTCATGGAGTCGTACAAGCGTCCATTTCCTACGCACTTCAAGCATCATAATCACCACATATTGATCATATTGCTCTTCAAAAGAGCTCTAGAGTACGAGATACTCTATTTTTATAGATCATGGTGCAGTAAAGTGCAATGCGACATACTTTGCTATAGCGATTATAGCTGGAGCCCCTGAGCGGGTGTGGTTCTGTGGGAACTGAGATCCCAGGCCGTCAAGTTAATCTTTACATCGGCCAGATTCGATGATTGATACCATCAACGGCAAACTCAGCAAAATTCTCTATTGGATATTTCCCAACATATCCCGCATGAAATCATCATGCACAATTAATTTGCAAGTATCATCAACATGTGGCAACCATCAAATTGCCTAATCAGATATGCTGATATACAAATGTGCTTTAAAATACAGTAACATGCAAGATATTACTGTAAAATAGCTAGAAGCTAAAACAGAAAAGAAAAACAAGAGAAAATAATGGTCCTAGGCCAGAAAACGAACAGGCCAAATCAGCCAATCATGATACTGAGATGATCAAAGTGCTGTCAACTGCAAATCTGAGGGCTAACCAAGATGATTAAAGTGCTATGCATTGCAAGTATGAAGGCTACAGAAACATATCGTATGAGCCTGATGGCTTCATTGTGAAATGCGGCAAGCCAAATTGCTAAACTGCAGATATCCATTGACCTGTGGACGATCGAAAAGACACCATAAACTCATACAGGATTATATTAGCATATAATATGAGGGCTGAACTGAGAATCTCCAAAGAGATAAGGTTCCCCTGTTCCTGATTTTCTGCAACTGCAGCCGACGAGAGGTCGATGCCACGCCGGAGGCCCTTTCAGAATCACGCCTGGTGCCGCGCCGTGTTCCTATTTCCCAGAGTGCCGCGCCTTTCGCCGGGCTTGGCCTTGCCGTCTATTCACAGTCGCCAGCGCCTTGACTCGGAGAGTCGTCGCCGGGACACACGCCGGTGTGTGTCGGGGCACGCCTCGTCGCCATGATGCCGAGGCCGTGTTGTCGACGTGAGCGCTTTCGAGCAGCCGCGCTGTCCGCGCCCGCAGTCGGCAGTGGCTTGGCCTGCAGTCCTCAATGCCGCCTAGCGTCTTGCCGCGCCGCCGTCGTCGGACACACATGCTTTGTGTTTCCCCTTGGTCCATCTGTTGTTGCGGCGTTGTTTTTCTCAGCGGAGAGCGACGTGCTGATAACGTGATAGAAAACAAAACGAATGAAATCTCTCTATTACTGATGATGATGTCCTTACAATTTATATGCCCCGAAGGGATGCATCCGGAACGACGTGTTCCTTGCAACAGGCGGGAGAGAGGGACGCGACGGTTACCACGTACTCCCTCCGTTTTTATTTACTCTGCATATTAGAGTTGACTGAAGTCAAACTTCGTAAAGTTTGATCAAGTTTATAGAAAACAATATAGACATTTATCATAATAAATCTATACGATGTGAAAGTACATTTAATAATAAATCTAATGTTGTTGATTTGTTATTATATATCTTAATATTTTGGTATATAAACTTGGTCAAAGTTTGTAAAGCTTGACTTTGACCAAAGCTAATATGCGAACTAAATAAAAACGGAAGGAGTACTAACCGCACGTTTGTTACAGAAGGAGATTATCCCATTAATTAAACATGATTAATTCCTAACAAAGATGTCGATTTACAAGGCATCCAATTGCTGAGATCGGTTTCACCAACTCCCATAACTTATTGCCACACGTGTTGCTCCAAGATGTTGGCGATGAAAGAGCACTTGGGATGATTGCACATGAGCTTTCTTTCCTTCATGATTATTATTATTCATCTCTCCCGACCTCATATTCAAGCTGTTGGCTGCCCATTTTGAGCTTATCTATTTCACTCCTAACCATGGGTTGGAGCTTATTATATCTATTGAGCATAACTTCTCTGATTTTGCGGTATGGATGGCCACGTCAGGGGCAGATGCACTGTTACATGAATTGCCATCCTTCGTACCAGAAAGAATATGCAAGTATTTTCTTCAGTTCTTCAAACCGGATAGAATATGGAAGTCTTTTCTTCGATATTGTGTACCTCTGTTTTTACTCTCGGCGCTAGTTGTGCTTGCCGAGGTGCGGGAGATTGCTTGTTACATCTGTTCTAACTGGACTAAAGTATCCCTGATCTGCCGCTATGTTAGGCATGCTTCTTCTTGGCAGCAATCACCTTGGAAGAAAAAGTTACTTGGTCTTGTGCTGCGCAGAAAATGCAAGCTGCTAAATCATTGGGTGGGCAAAATGAACCAATGCTCAGTATTGGCGCTCTACCCAACCACAACTCCAGTGGCTCTTCTCCGACGCCTCGTCCCACTGCTTGACAGGAAGAAGGTGCCAACAGCGGTGAAGACCGCAGTCCTCAAGCCACTGAAGAGCCCCAATTGGAAGAACCGAAGCAATGGCGTGGCATCCCTGTGCACAAGGCTATATCTGCAGACCGGCAGCAACAACCCCCTATCGGCATCCAATGGCGTCAAAGGTGTAGCTGATACCATGCTCGTGGCCCACATTGCAACAAGCATCATGGAAGTGAGGAGATCAGAGCCGCCGCAGCAGGCTGACTCTGCTCATAAAATCGCTGCCACGCACTTGTCGTGCTATTGCGCTTACTTGGTGATCTACACCCCCGAGCTACTCCCCGACGACAACGAGTGGTGCAAGAGCTTGTACAAGGCCGTCCAGAAGAAAGGCAAGCGCGCAATAGCGGCAGCCGGCGGCGCAAGGGCGGCGGCGTCGAATCCCGAAGCGCTGGTCCAGGCGCTGAACGCCGAGTCTGAAGAGGCGCACTACGTGCTCAAGAATGGCGCGGAGCTCGGCAAGAAGCTGGTGGAGCTGGCGGCGGTGGAAGGCGAAGAGGCAGCCTCGGAGGTCCTCGCTGACTTCTGGTCTGAGATGATCCTCTACGCCGCCCCCTCGGACAACGTCGACGCTCATGCCGAGGCCATTGCGCGGGGCGGCGAGCTGATAACGCTGCTGTGGGCGTTGCTCACCCACCTCGGGGTCGTCAGCCGGCCAGAGGCCGCACCCGCCTAACAACGCCACTGGTGATGTTTAAATCGTAGTACACGCGTGTTTCAGTTCACTATTTTTCTGTTCTTTCATCTTGATTGGTGTGGTGTGCTACAAAGAAACTGCTGGCGTACTGTTTCTGTTCAGTGCTTTTCGACTTTTTGATTTGATCTTGATTGGTGTGGTGTGTTTCTGCTAGAGAACTACTACTGTACATCGTTCTGTGTGCTACTGTAAGAAACATGAAAGAAACACTGTAACATGTCCTCTTCTCCAAACTGTAACTTCAGACGTCACTAGCATGTCTTTACCCTTTCAAATCCACCAAAATGCGCCGCGAGCTACGCTCCTACATGGTGGCTTCGCCTCTGTAATGAGGAAAATAATACTATGAGAACAGGTCTCACGCGAGACCCATCTTGATGGATGACATGTGACATTTACAAATCACAAAGCACCCCCCACCCCTCACTTAAAATCAGGGGGGGGGGGGGGGAAAGATTAGATGCTTTGTGATTTGTGAATGCCACGTGTCATCCATCAGGACGGGTCTCACCTGCTAACCGTGAGACCTGGTCTTATATAATTTTTTTCTCTGTAATGATCCTTGTACTAAAACCTCCTCCTTATTCTTCTTAATGGAAAAGACATGCAATGCTCTTGCATGTACTTGAAAAAAAAAAGAGAAGGTCATATAATTTCCTGCGTCCGATGGAACAATTTTGCTGCATGGATTTGTACGTGCTAAATCGATGCTCTTCAATCTCAATGTGAATGAGGGCAGCAGTAGTACAATGTCGAGTCATCTCTCCAGCTACGCATCAGCACTAATCCACGTAATTAACTGAGTTTTCCCAAAACTAATTAATTAACTCTATGATAAATAACAGTCTCTACTCTCTAGCCAAGAGGGCTCTAGCTAGCTAAAGGAGATAAACCAAAACTATGATGGGACCAAGCTAGTCGATCGATGTTGGTCATACGGCGTTGGATGATGACAACTGGACATTGCGGCGTCCGCCATTGCCCTCGACGAAGCGCTTCCAGTACCAATGTGTGGCCCAGATCCGGTCCATCTCCTCGATGGGGATGCCCTTTGTCTCGGGGAGGAAGAAGTAGACGAAGGAGGTCATGAGGAGCTCGCAGGCGCCGAAGAAGTAGAAGAGGCCGAACTTGAGGCGGCAGAGCATCATGAGGAAGATCTGCGCGATGATGAAGGTGAAGGCCATGTTGCAGACCACCACCATGCTCTGCGCCGCCGACCGGATCTCCAACGGGAAGATCTCACTCGGCACCAGCCACCCCAGCGGGCCCCACGACCACGCGAAGGCCGACACGAAGACGCAGATGCAGAACACGACGCCGATGGCGTACGACCTCGAGATGGTGGCCACGCCGTCTGTGCCGAACTTGATCCAGATCAGCGTCCCAAGCACAAACTGCAAGTCATTCATATAATTAAACTGTGTCATGTCAAGTTCATCAATGAATTGTAGCTACGTGTATGTACGCTACTTGTGTATAAGTGAGTGTACCTGGGCAAGGATCATCTGGCAGCCGCCTTCGAGGAGTAGCTTGCGGCGGCCAAGGCGGTCAACTGTGGCAATGGAGACGAAGGTGGCGAGCATGTTGACGCCACCGCTGATGACGGAGGACATGAGCGAGGCGGTGCCGCCGAAGCCGATGGTCTTGAACAGCACAGGGGCATAGAACATGACGACGTTGATGCCGGTGAGCTGCTGCAGCGTGGGGATGAGGATTGCCATGGCGAGCTGCGGCCGGTACCGGCGCTCGAGGAGCGTCTTCCACGGGTTCTCGATGGCCTTGGAAGCCTTGCTGGCGGCCACGAGGTCGTCATACTCGAGGCCGATGTCGTGGGTGCCCCGGATGCGTCGGAGCATGGCACGCGCCTCCTCCTCCTTGCCGCGGGCGACTAGGGAGTTGGGCGTGTCGGGGAGGAAGAGGGAGCCGCCGGCCATGATGATGGCGGGCACGGCGGCGAGGCCCAGGCTGATGCGCCAGCCCCAGCCGCCGGAGATCTTGGCGGTGAAGTAGTTGATGAGGTTGGCGGCGAGGATCCCCACAGTGATCATGAGCTGGAAGCTGATGTTGAGCATGCCCCGCATCTTGGCCGGCGCCATCTCAGATAGGTATAGTGGAACAGCCTGCACATCCATCAACAACAGACAAACATGCATGCATGTGAACAACATGTAGTGTAACGACAGCCATGACAAAATCTACCGGTGTCCACATATAATATCAGAGATTTATACTATGTAATGTAATAATGACACTTTTTTTTACAATATTATATAAACATAGTTCCTCTTGAAGAATAATAATGCTCCACAACATAACGAAGATAGTTCCGCTTGAATTTTTACGCGTGATCGTAGAAATCTAAACAATATTAAACAGCGGCCGCAAATGCGTAAAAATGGGAGAAAATACTAGCAAACCAAGAATAGGATTATCTCATTGGGCAGGCATGGAGTTATTAAGAATAGGATTTCTGTTCAACAAACTAGATCCATGCACACCAACTTACTAACAAACTAAGTAGCGAGTATCCGGCCAGCATGCACGTCCAAATCTATCCGATCTAATCTACCTGCAAGATAAATAAATTCCTTCCGATCCGATCGACCCATGCATGCATGCAATCCTCTGGCTACTATCATCATCTCGATCAACATATTACGCATCTAATGCAATCCTCTTTATTATTTTCTAAAGAAAAAAAATTCAATCGGGCAACCAACTATCAGATGAGAGATATATGCAAACGAACTAGCAGGACTCAAAATAAAACTAGTCCGTTAATAAAAGAAACTATCGACTTGGCTTGCAAATTACTCGGGCCAACCTGCACGCATGCATGCATGCATGCACGCGTATCTAGCGCTACGCACGTAACGTACGCGCCGATCGAGTCGCCGGAAGAAATAAATCAGTTCGATCGGTCTAGCTAGCTAGTACTCCATCCGTCCGGAAATACTTGTCATCAAAATGAATAAAAGGGGATGTATCTAGATGTATTTTAGTTCTAGATACATTTCTTTTTGTTCATTTTAATGACAAGTATTTTCGGACGGAGGGAGTAGTAAACTGTACAATCCGTCGACCTATGAATCAATCGACGAACCATTCTAACTTGAATCGATCACGCACCCACGGATGCACGGACTAGTCTACCTATAACGGACTAACGAAGCAACATTACCTCAACAACAGATCAAGCACGCACGTACCTGGTTGCTGAACCCGACGCCGATGCCGAGGAGGATCCGACCGATGATGAGCATGGCTATGTTCATGGCGAAGCCATTAAGGACGGCGCCGACGAGGAAGACGACGCCGCCGCCGAGCATGGTGGCTCTGCGGCCGAGCTTCCGGGTGACGATGGACGCGAAGAGGGAGGCGACGAGGGCCGCGAGGTAGAGCGACGAGGTGAAGAGGGTGAGCAGCACGCTGTCGAATTTGCAGTACTGGTTCGTGTCCACCACCTCCTGCTCCTTGGCGTACACCGACGGGAAGAAGCGGATCAAAAATGGATCCATAGACGTCACGCCGCCTAGCACACGATCAAAAGATTGAACTTAGGTTAATCTATACGCCCGTGACATGTGACTGACGGATGGATAGTGGAGTGGAATTGACTTACCCGAAATGCCGATATCGTAGCCGAAGATGAGACCGCCGGACGAGGCAACGAGGCACGCGAGGAAGACGAACACCGTCATATTTCCGGGGTAATTTTTGTCGCCGTCGGATTTCGGCATAGCCCCGCTGATGGCCATAACTTCTCTCTAGAACCTAGCTTCAGATCAGTGGTAATCAAGTCGCACGTCGTTTATTGAAGGGCAGGCTGGTTTGGCTCGTGTATATATATATAGTTAGGAGTCCTTGGATACTAATCTCAATGGATAAGATGAGGATTATCTTTTTGACGGTAGATAAGATGAGGATTAAATCAGACGGTGGACGGATATACACACGCACGCATGGTATGAAAAAAAAACTGCATCGGCTCAACAGCAGTACGTGGCGATCGGGGGGATATATTCAATGAGAAACGGCCACTAAACCGCACCGTTGGGTGTGGCCTGATCGGGAGGATATACCCGTACACGAGCAGGCTGCATGCCGATCGAAACACATTTTCATTTTCTTTTGACAATTTAGATGGTTCATATTTTTAAAACCAAAATTGCGTTTTTGAAACTTTTTACATATTTGAACTCGTGGCGTCAAGCCCTTTAGAACAAGACCAGTCTTGGATACTTTAGAAACACATTTGTTTTTGCAATAGTGAAGAAATTTCTGAATAATGGGTCTGCACTTCGTCAGAAATATGAAAGAACTTTGCTACCAATTTTATCAGGAGGCTTGCATTGCATGCAGACCGAAGGTCGTTCCTGGGAGCGATCCATCGATCGAACTAAAGCGTTCGATCTGGGAACCTGTACCGAGCGAACGTCAGATTTGAAGGGTTCCCAGCGCGAACCCTTATCTCTGTGCTATTTTGTTTGTCACATGATCCACTACAAAAACCAAAGTACCTACAGAAAAAATAAAATTGCAATGGTCCGCTACCATGGCATATAATAAGATTTTGCAAAAAAAAATTATGGGCATGTTGTTGTTCCAAAATTATGGAGCTACCATGGCAACACATTATGGTTTTTTTCCATGGAGCGACATAATTTAATTTGACATGGCAAGAGAAATTGACTTAACTTGGCAACATATTTGAAGTCACCATGGCAAAATACTGTATGTTCTTTGCAATGGCAATAAATAATTTAATTTGCCATGGAAACAAAATTTGAGTTCACATGGCAACATGTTTTAAGTTTCCATGGCAATATATTTTGAGTTGCCGCAATTTGACAAAAATGGGTTTCCCTCACTTTATATTATAAAAACAACTGCACCAACATCCATCCACAAGAAAGGTTCCAGGTTCAAGGTTCAACAGCAAAGAAAGAAAAAGAAGAAGATCAACAGGTTCAAAATAAGTCTTGCTGGGGAACAACACAACGCCCCTGAATAAAAGGATGCTAACTAATCCGGATGGGGGCGGAGGAGGCGGTGGAGCGATGGATCCAGCAGTGGAACGAAGGCCTGCGATGATCAAGTCGATGTTGTTTCGACCGTGCCGCTTGCTAAGCAGTCTCCATAGCTGCAAGAAGCCACAAATTTTGTAGATTGCATCAGTCACACGTAATGGAATCACAAGCTCAATCACAAGTTTATTGCGAACATTCTATAAGGTCCATGCGAGGGCCCCCATCGCTACCCAAAGGAAAGGGCGCATCGCGCATGTGAAGCTAAGCACCTCCCGGAACATCTCCGGGAGATTGTCATGGCACCAAATGCCTCCCACCACATCCCGAAAACAACTCCACAGGAAAATAGCTGTCGGGCATAAGAAGAATATGTGGTTGAAGTCCTCTGGTACGTCGCATAAGGGGCATAGCCCATCACTAGGGCCGTTGTGTTTAAGCACTTTCGTACCCAAAGGTAGGCGGCCACGAACCCATTTCCAAAGTAAGATACGAATCTTCAGCGGCAGTTTGATCTCCCACAATAAGTTTAGTTCCTCCGGTCCGGGAGTGGCCAAAATTGCCTGATATAGGGATTTCGTTGAAAACACGCTGATGAAGCTATGTACCTAGGGTAGGGTCATGGACCTATCTTACCTACCCTACCCGAGGACATCTCTAGAAGAAATCACCTTTCAATCGACTTGAAGGTGTTCCACTCGACAGACTCGAAGACACTCGACAGACTCGAAGACACTCGACCAAGAAGCAATCACTCGACCAAGATCCAACCACTCGACAACCAGGAGACCTAAAGTCACTCCACACGCTAACGGTCAGTCATTAAATAGCTTTTTATGGTCATGATAGCACTTTATTACTAGCGTTACCAGTAACGCCTCGCCTTAATGAACATTGAACCCTTGGTAACGTGGGCTGGCCGGGGGCCTGGCGCACTCTATATAAGCCACCCCCCTCCGAGACAAGGGTTCGCACCTCTGTAACTCATACACGCATAATCCAGTTGACCGCCTCCGGGCTCCGAGACGTAGGGCTATTACTTCCTCCGAAAAGGGCCTGAACTCGTAAACCTTGCGTGCTTACAACTTCTGCACAGCTAAGATCCCGCCTCTCCATACGTACCCCCCTACATCACTGTCAGGCTTAGAACCACGACAGTTGGCGCCCACCTCGGGGCCGGTGTTTTAGCGTTTTGTTGGAGGAGTTGCAATCTTTTCCGACCCGAATCATCATGGTTTTCGACGGAGTTTTGGTGGAGGGCCGCGAGATCCGTCTCAGCGCGCTCACGTTCATCGCCGACGACTCCGCCTGGCTTCAGGAGGCTCCACTCGACGTGGACGCACTCCCTGTCCGTGGGGCAACGCACTTTCGCGCGTGCGTCCGCGGCGTTCTCCTGCGGCAACCGTCGACCCCTTACCGGTAGGCTCCTGTGCTGTCCTCCCTCCCCGTTTCCCACCGGCGCAAGCGCTCCGATCGGTCGAGACTTCAGCGGTGGGTGAGACACGCGGTGGCCCGTTAGTCGGCCATCCCTCAAGTCGCGGCGATCGAGCCCGACGAATCCCTCTACGGCCTGTTCGATCTGTCGACTGGCTCCGCAGAGACCGCATCCGAGTGCGGCAGCAGCGATTCAGCGGCGGAGGTTCTGATGGCCGATGGACCACCCAGTCCTCCCGGTTTTCCCCGCACCGACGGAGGCACGGGCGGAGGCGACCCGTCGCGTCCCCATGAGGAATATCTTCCCGAGCCTCTCACGTCGCTGCAGAGGGAAGAACTTCGCCGCCGGAACATGGATGCACTGCACACTCCTATCATTGGAGAAACCCCCGAGGCTCGCGCCTTGGACTACGCGCGCCTGGCAAATTTGGCCGAGCGTGCTCTATTGGAAAACCTCCAGCGAGCACTCGATGAGCGGGTGCGACAACGGGTTCCCAAATCCAGTCGACGTCAGCTTTTCCCGCCCCCGCAGGTATATCGAACTCCGATTCAGAATTTAGCAGCTGCAGCCTGCATAGTGGAGTCGATTCAGCCTTCCCAGTCAGAGGCTGGCAGAGGCTTGCTGCAGATCAGAGCGTTGCTTCGGGCAGCAGGAGATCAGAATTCCGCTGTTTCTCAGTCGCGGAACAGGATTCACAGCAGATCCGT
This sequence comes from Triticum aestivum, assembly GCF_018294505.1. Lineage (NCBI taxonomy): Eukaryota > Viridiplantae > Streptophyta > Magnoliopsida > Poales > Poaceae > Triticum > Triticum aestivum. The sequence continues at coordinate 1,710,455 of NC_057806.1, forward strand.
TGCCGCGGACACAGTCCAGTCGGCTCACAGCCCGAGATCGCCCCCGAAGCGTGAGGAATGAGGGGACCGACGTGACCAGTATGGGAACCATGAACAGTATGAACACCGAGTCGGTCATGACGGTCGGCGTCGAGTGCCCACGCCTCCCCCGATGTAACACTCCGATGTAACTTTCCCAATTTATACTCCAACTCTTGCCGTTTCCGGCGTTAAGTTATATTTATTTCCTGGGTTCCGGTTTTGTCTCCGTGTGTTGTTGTCGTTGTCATGCATCTCATATCATGTCATTATGTGCATTGCATTTGCATACGTGTTCGTCTCATGCATTCGAGCATTTTCCCCGTTGTCCGTTTTGCATTCCGGCGCTTTGTTCTCCTCCGGTGGTCATTTCTAGCTTTCTTTCGTGTGTGGGGATTGAACATTTCCGGATTGGACCGAGACTTGCCAAGCGGCCTTGGTTTACTACCGGTAGACTGCCTGTCAAGTTTCGTATCATTTGGACTTCGTTTGATACTCCAACGGTTAACCGAGGGACCGAAAAGGCCTCGTGTGTGTTGAAGCCCAACACCCCTCCAATTTGGCCCAAAACCCACCAAACTCTGCTCCATCTTCTAGAGCGTTCGATCACGATCGCGTGGCCGAAAACCGCACCTCATTTGGACTCTCCTAGCTCCCTCTATGCCTATATATACACCCCCCTCCAAAAAAATTCGCGGTTCAATCCACCCCTATTCCAAGAAAAAAAATAGATCTCCTCCGCCGCCGGACGTGTCCGACCCGCGCCGGACAACGTCCGGATCCGCCGCCGGCAACCACCGGGCGCCACGTGGCGCGGGCGGACCACATCACCGCCGCCACTCCGGCCGGCCCGTCAGGCCCGGAGCGGGCCCGCCTCTCCGCCGCTCGGGCCAGAGCCCGCGCCTCCTCCCCGCATCGTCTTCCCCAGCCCCGGGTGCCCGAGCCCCGCTGCCGTCGAAGCCCGCCGCGGCCGCACCATTTCCGGCCGGGGCAAGCTCTGCCCCGGGCCACCTCGTCGCCGGCCGCCGCCTCGTCGCCGGCGCCGGCTCCTCCGCCACTCCGGCCTCTCCCTCCTCGTCTCCGAGCTCCGGCCGCCACGAACTCCACCGGTGAACAGGAACTCCGGCGATGAACAGTAGATCTGTCGTGCATCGAAATCCGTGCAGATCTGGATCTGAGATCCGCGGGTTGACTTTTTCCCCTCTCCTCCTAATTTTTATGCATACTTTGACCTGTGGTATCTCTGCATCCGTAGCTCTGATTTGGGAATATAGCATATCAAAATGTTCATCTCAGAGAGTACATCATTTCATTCCATTGCATCATTTTCATTTGAGCTCATCTTGATGCCCGAAATGCTGTTAGAAGAGGGCTTTGTGAGTTAATTGTCAGATCTGCTAGTTCATCTTAGACTTCTGTCATTTTTGCCATGATTATTGTGTGCATGATATGCCTGTGAGTCCTACATATGTTTTGTTAAGGATGTTGTTATCTTTTAAGAGGTGCAACCCATGTATTTTTGTGATGTGTGTGGTGACTTGTGCAAGCTTGCAAAGTGAGGCACCCGGTGAATCTGTTTTCAGGGACTTAGTAGTTTTCACTAAGTCTGGGATTATTTAGTTCATGATGCCATATGTCCATGCTGTTTCATAGTGATCCGTGCCTCTTTTGAGGATGATCAGTAAAGGAGTTTTGTTAATATTGTTATGCTCTATCCATTCATGGCTTTGTTTGCAATTATGGAGCACCCTAGCTTGAGCCAATCGAGCTCTACTTTTGCTTCGTTGTGAATCTGGGCAGATCATCAACTTGTTTGCGATTTTGCCGATGCTATTGTAGTTGATCCGTGCATGCTATGCCATTGTTCTTGCCATGTCTAGCTTGTATTTTGTGCCTTCTTAAGGTATGTATGCTTGTCTTGCCATGACTTGCACCGTGGAGAGTGCATCGAGCTCGTAAACATGCCTTCGTGTGTTATTGTTTCAGCATGTCCCAGTTTTTCACAAAGTCTGAAACTGATTATGTTTTTGCTATGTTCGTGTGCTTGTTAGTATATTTTGTGATCCCTTTTGGCTTAAGGTCACTAAGGGACTTTTGTTAAGCTTGTGAAGTAGCTCCATGACATGTCTTTCTTTGTCTTGTTCAGATCCTGTAGCATGTTGTTTTGTTGCTCCGAAGAGGGCTATATGATCTGAAATTCCAGACAAGTGTTAATTTCACTAAGTCTGAGATCTGTTTACCATTTGCGTTTTTGCCATGCTTGTTGGAACGTCCTAATGGATGAATTGGCCGTAGCTCAGTGCTAGACTTTTGTTAAGCAACTTGTGTGCAACCCTGCCATGTATTTTGTTGTCATGTTTGGGTGCTGTAGCATGTACATCTCATTGCATTTAGATGCCTACTTGCTGTAAATTGCAGACTGGTGTCATTTTTGAAACGGTTGCCATTTCCAAACCGTAACTCCGATTCCGGCGTTCTTTATATCGTTTTCAAGCGATTTCATCTCATCTTTCCAGTGGAACACTTGGATTTCCAAGTTGAGGCCAGATTCATGCATTTTCCTGTCATATCTTGCATTTTGCATCCCGCATCGCATCCCACATAGTATATCATCATTGCATCTTATTGTTTGAGCTTGCACGTGGTTGATTGTATCCTTGTTGCTTGTTTGTCTTGTTTGGGTAGAGCCGGGAGACGAGTTCGCTACCGAGGAGCCCGTTGAGTTTGCTTTTGAGGATCCAGTCAACTCTGACAACTGTGCAGGCAAGATGATCATACCCTCGAAATCAGTACTATCTTTGCTTTGCTAGTTTGCTCGCTCTTTTGCTATGCCATTTCTATGATGCCTACCACTTGCTTGCAAGCCTCCCAAATTGCCATGTCAAACCTCTAACCCACCATTGTCCTAGCAAACCGTTGATTGGCTATGTTACCGCTTTGCTCAGCCCCTCTTATAGCGTTGCTAGTTGCAGGTGAAGATTGGAGGCCGTTCCTTGTTGGAACATTTATTTACTTGTTGGGATATCATTATATTGCCATGTTATCTTAATGCATCTATATACTTGGTAAAGGGTGGAAGGTCGGCCTCTCGCCTAGTGTTTTGTTCCACTCTTGCCGCCCTAGTTTCCGTCATATCGGTGTTATGTTCCCGGATTTTGCATTCCTTACGCGGTTGGGTTATAATGGGAACCCCTTGACTGTCCGCCTTGAATAAAACTCCAGCAATGCCCAACCTTGGTTTTACCATTTGCCACCTAGCCTTTTCCCTTGGGTTTCGCGGACTCAAGGGTCATCTTATTTTAACCCCCCCGGGCCAGTGCTCCTCTGAGTGTTGGTCCAACCTAGAGCACCGTGCGGGGCCGTCCCTTGGCAACTTGGGTTACGTTGGCTCCCGTACGCTTAGCTTATCCGGTGTGCCCTGAGAACGAGATATGTGCAGCTCCTATCGGGATTTGTCAGCACAGCGGGCGGTGTTGCTGGACTTGTTTTACCATTGTCAGAGTTGTCTTGAATTACCAAGATACCGAGTCTGATCAGATCGTCTTGGGAGGAGGTCTATTCCTTCGTTGACCGTGAGAGCTTGTCATGGGCTAAGTTGGGACTCCCCTGCAGGGATTGAACTTTCGAAAGCCGTGCCCGCGGTTATGGGCAGATGGGAATTTGTTAATGTCCGGTTGTAGACAACTTGAACCTTAATTAATTAAAATTAATCAACTGAGTGTGTTACCTTGATGGCCACTTCTCGGCGGAGTCCGGGAAGTGGACACTGTGTTGGAGTAATGTTTGCGCAGGTTGTTCTCTAGTTTCTCGCTCGTGCTTTGCCTCCTCTTCTCGCTCTCTTTTGCGAATAAGTTAGCCACCATACTTGCTACTCGCTTGCTGCAGCTCCACTCATATTTTACCTTGCCATTCCTATAAGCTTAAATAGTCGTGATCGCAAGGGTGCGAGATTGCTGAGTCCCTGTGGCTCACAGATTACTATTACACCAGATGCAGGTCCTGATGATTCCACTCCAGGAGATCCGTATGAGCTCAAGTGGGAGTTTGACGAAGACTCTCAACGATACTATGTTTCCTTTCCCGATGATCAGTAGTGGTGCCCAGTTGGGGGTGATTGGGACCGTGTCGCATGTTGGGTTCTCTTTCATTTTGGCGCCGTAGTCGGGCCATGAGTGTTTGGTTGATGTAATGTTATTTATGTACTTGATTGACGTGGCGAGTGTAAGCCAACTATGTTATCTCCCCTTTCATTGTTATGTTACATGGGATGTTTGTGAAGATTGCCTAACTTGCGACATATGCCTTCAATGCGACTATATCTCTAAGTCGTGCCTCGACAGGTGGGAGCTATAGCCGCATCGAGGGTGTTACAAGTTGGTAATCAGAGCCTTCCCCGACCTTAGGAGCCCCATTGCTTGATCGTTTTTAGCGGCCGAGTTGTGTCTAGAAAAATGTTTTGAGTCATTTAGGAATTATATATCGGAGAGATTAGGAATTCTTTTTACTTCCTAGTCTCCTCATCGCTCTGGTAAGGCATCCTGACGTAGAGTTTTGACTCTTCTCTTCTCAAATTTCACAAATTTTTTTAGGATCACGCGGGTATCTTGGAATCGTTCCGATGGTTTTATGATGAGAACATTGTCTTGGTGCCTCCTGTCAGGGGTTTAGTGGAAGTGTCCCGGGGAGTTGAGCTCTGAGGTGTTGTCATCATAATTTTATCGTTGCAGTTCTGGAATACCTGAGTTTAGTACGCCGACATCGAAAATCTCTTTTATGCAGTTCGTTGGTGAGATAACCTCGACGCCACACAGTACTGGGGCGGGAGTTCAGGAGTATCGCCATAACTTATATAACGGATGCTTTTCGAAGGTTGAGGTAGATGGTTTCCGAAGGTTTCTTGGTTATGTGTTGAAGGATGGATACATCTGGATGTAGGATTTGCTAGTTTGGGTGAGATATTATGCTTCCCCTGTATCCCCAACACCTGATTGCATAACCGGAAAGGTTCGGGAGTTTCATAGGTGGGAATTCTAGTAGCTCTAGTTCTTCTTCCACGAATATTGGTTTGAGATTGGGACTTCTTACCGATTATTCGTTCTTGATCCGTAACTTGTTGATTTATTTCTCTACCTTAATTCTACGTGGCTTCTCAATTTATGGATATGTGACCATTTCAAGAGGAATGCATTCGTTCATTTTGTTCGGATGTGAAGACTATATGTTGCAATTTTCATTCCGTTGGATTCAGTTTAATAATTTATCTGTCAATGTGCTAATGGTGGTCAACCTCTTCAGGATGGCTCCTCCAACACGCACGACTCCGAATCCTGATCCGCCACCACCTCCACCTCCTCCAGAGGCGTGGCAAGCTATGATGGCCGCAACCAATGCAAATACACAGCTGATCATGCAAATTCTTCAAGAGCGCAATCAAGGCAGTCAAGGGAATCAAGGCAGCAATCAGAGTCACTTTGCTACACTCAACCAGTTCCTTGCTAACGGGCCAAAGACTTTCAGCAATTGTGTTGAGGCAACGGATACTGACGATTGGCTTGTGGATTTGTGCAAGCATTTCGAGTGCAGTAACGTCAGGCCTGAGAACTTTGTCAAGTTCGCTGCCTTCCAACTCAAAGATCAAGCTGCAGAATGGTTCCAGCAGTACAAGGACTCCAGAGGTGGACGTGTTATCACTTGGGATGATTTCCGTCGAGATTTCCGAGCTCATCATATTCCTGTGACGCCCCCGATTTAATCGTACACTAATCATGCACGCAAATGTGTACGATCAAGATCAGGGACTCACGGGAAGATATCACAACACAACTCTAAAACATAAATAAGTCATACAAGCATCATAATACAAGCCAGGGGCCTAGAGGGCTCGAATACAAGTGCTCGATCATAGACGAGTCAGCGGAAGCAACAATATCTGAGTACAGACATAAGTTAAACAAGTTGCCATAAGATGGCTAGCACAAACTGGGATACAGATCGAAAGAGGCGCAGGCCTCCTGCCTGGGATCCTCCTAACTACTCCTGGTCGTCGTCGTCAGCCTGCACGTAGTAGTAGGCACCTCCAATGTAGTAGTCGTCGTCGACGCTGGCTCCTGGCTCCTGGACTCCAGCATCTGGTTGCGACAACCAGAAAGAAAGGAAAGGGGAAAAAGGGGGGAGAAAGCAACCGTGAGTACTCATCCAAAGTACTCGCAAGCAAGGAGCTACACTACATATGCATGGGTATATGTGTAAAGAGGCCATATCAGTGGACTGAACTGCAGAATGCCAGAATAAGAGGGGGATAGCTAATCCTGTCGAAGACTACGCTTCTGGCAGCCTCCGTCTTGCAGCATGTAGAAGAGAGTAGATTGAAGTCCTCCAAGTAGCATCTCCAAGTAGCATATCCAGGTAGCATCTCCAAGCGCATCTCCAGTCGCATCGCATAGCATAATCCTACCCGGCGATCCTCTCCTCGTCGCCCTGCGGAAAAGCGATCACCGGGTTGTCTGTGGAACTTGGAAGGGTGTGTTTTATTAAGTATCCGGTTCTAGTTGTCATAAGGTCAAGGTACAACTCCAAGTCGTCCTGTTACCGAAGATCACGGCTATTCGAATAGATTAACTTCCCTGCAGGGGTGCACCACATAGCCCAACACGCTCGATCCCATTTGGCCGGACACACTTTCCTGGGTCATGCCCGGCCTCGGAAGATCAACACGTCGCAGCCCCACCTAGGCAAACAGAGAGGCCAGCACGCCGGTCTAAACCTAAGCGCACAGGGGTCTGGGCCCATCGCCCATAGCACACCTGCACGTTGCGTACGCGGCCGAAAGCAGAACTAGCCCCCTTAATACAAGAGCAGGCTTACGTTCCAATCCGGCGCGCGCCGCTCCGTCGCTGACGTCTGAAGTGCTTCGGCTGATACCACGACGTCGGGATACCCATAACTACTCCCACGTAGATGGTTAGTGCGTATAGGCTCGTAGCCAGACTCAGATCAAATACCAAGATCTCGTTAAGCGTGTTAAGTGTCCGCGAACGCCGAACAAGGCCAGGCCCACCTGTCTCCTAGGTGGTCTCAACCTGCCCTGTCGCTCCGCCACAAAGTAACAGTCGAGGGCCGTCGGGAACCCAGGCCCACCTCTACCGGGATGGAGCCACCTGTCCTTTCAGCCCCCTCGTCAGAATCACTTGCGGGTACTCAATGAGCTGACCCGTCTTTAGTCACCATCTGTAAAGTATGTATGTATGTATAGTATATACCCGTGATCACCTCCCAAGTGATCACGGCCCGATAGTATAGCAAGGCAGACTGACAAGAATGTAGGGCCAATGATGATAAACTAGCATCCTATACTAAGCATTAGGATTGCAGGTAAGGTATCAACAGATGTAGCGACAATATCAGGCTATGCATCAGAATAGGATTAACGAAAGCAGTAACATGCTACACTACTCTAATGCAAGCAGTATAGAGAGAATAGGCGATATCTGGTGATCAAAGGGGGGGGCTTGCCTGGTTGCTCAGACAAGGAGGGGTCGTCGGTGACGTAGTCGTACTCGGTGGCATCAGCGTCGGTCTCGTAGTCTACCGGAGAGAAGAGGGGGAAGAAGTAATGAATACAGAGCAAACAAAGCATCACAAAATATAACAAGGCAATACGCGGTGTTCGGTGTGCCCTAACGCGGTAGTAGGTGATACCGGTGAAGGGGGGAAAACATCCGGGAAAGTATTCCCGGTGTTTCGTGTTTTCGGGCAGAGGAGCCGGAGGGGGAAAGTTGCGGGTTCGATAGGTTAGAGGGGTGTGGCGGACGAACGGACTGCGTATCCGGAATCGTCTCGTCATTCTGAGCAACTTTCATGTACAAAGTTTTTTCATCCGAGCTACGGTTTATTTTATATTAATTTTAAAAGATTAAAATCATTTTTAGTATTTAGTTAATTATTTTAATTAAACATTATCCAGAACAGTGCACGCTGACGTCAGCATGACATCAGTCAAAGGCGTTGGTCAACTGACGTGTGGGCCCCGTTCGTCATAATCTGTTTTAATTAACTAATAGTTAATTAGGTTAATTAGTGATTAGGTTAATCTAATTATAATTAATTAACTTAATTAATTCCTTAATTAATTAATTAATTTTATTATTATTATTATTATTATTATTTATTTTAAAACGTTTTGGAGGGGGGGCCCTCCTGTCATTGACCGAAAGGGGCCAAACGGGCGCTGGCAAACGGGTGCGGGCACCAGCCCGCTCGGTGGCTGGGGCGTGCGGGCGCCCGAGCGAAGGCCGGGCCTGGGCGACAGTGGGCACGGCAGCCCGAGGAGGGGCCGGCGGCAGGGAGGCGGAGGAGGGCCGCGGCATCGCCGATGAGCAGCAGCAGAGCAGACCGCGGAGCAAGGGGGCACAACTCCAGGCGGAGGCGGGCGCGGGAGGCGCAGCAGCAGCAGCGGTGCGCGGCCACGGCGGGGCTCGCGCGGTCGCCGTCGATGGATAGGGGAGAGGGAGGAGCAGGGCGGCGCGCGCGCGTGCATGCGGTGGCCAGGGGCGACAAGCGGCGGCACTTCGGGTGGAGGACGCGGGCCTCCGAGCGGCGCCGCGGTGTAGTGGCCGGAGTCGGGCGACGGGTGCAGCGAGCAGGAGGGCGCGGGGCACAGGGGGAGGGCGCGGGGGTGAGCGCGTTCGGGGCACGGCCACGGTGGGTGCGCGCGGGGCGCCGGTGCGCGAGCCCGTGCATGCGAGGCAGAGAGGAGAAGAGGGGACGCTCACAGGGCCGGTAGGGGAAAAGGCAGCGGGGGTCGAGGGGGATGTCGGGGACGACGCGGCGGAGAGGGGCAGGCCGGCAAGGGAGGTCCGGGCGGCGTCGGTTGAGGGCGAGGCGGCGCGGCGTCGCGGCGATGGGGTCGGGAGCGGCTGTTGCACCCCCGATCCAGATCCGTTCGTGGGGGGGGGAGGAGCGACGTGCGGGAGTGGGAGTGGGGGGCGAGTGGGTGGCGGCTAGGGTTGCGGGGGGTGAGGGGAGTGGATAAGGGGTGGGGTTTGGGCCGGCCTGGTGGGGTGGCCGGCTGGGCCGGTTGGGTTGGCCCAGTTGGGCCACGGCCCAGGGGGGGCTTTCTCTTTCCTTTTTTTTGTGTGTGTGTTAGTTCTGTTTTTTTCTTTTTCTTTTTATTTAATTTTCTTTTCTAGTTCATTCTTTTAATTGTTGTTTTATAAAATATAAATACAACTCCTAAATTAATGTTATAATTTAATCTACTGCTCCAATAAGTATGACACCTAATTAAAATAGTTTGCATTATTATTATTTTTAAAAGGGCATTTAATTAATCGTCATAGCTGCGTTTTAATTACTTTAGAGTCTTTAAACGTTTTATAAAAGTGTGGTTTCTCCACAATAATTACCTATGCATTATTTGGCAACACCCCAACATCTTAGTTTTAATATTTGAAAATCTTTACCATTTGACTTTATTTTAAGTTTTAATTTCGAATCGATTTTGAACTAACACGAAATTAACAACAGTAACCGTGGTGACGTGGCATCATTATCTTGGGATTACTGTAGCCTAATTATCCGGGCGTCACAATTCTCCTCCACTACAAGAAATCTCGTCCCGAGATTTAAGAGGGGAGTAAGGGGGGGGGGGTTCTGGTTATTCTAATGGATCTTCTTGAAGAAGTTAATCCCTTTCGTTGATGTCTTCAATTCTTTATTCCAAAGCATCATGATGAAGTTGTCGTCCTTTCTTCGGGGAACTCCATCGTACTTACGAATAGGTAAGGGGCAGTTCTACAATAATAGGAGGTTATAAGGGAAATTCATCTGGGGGTATCCCAAGAATGAACATACGAGTATCTCTCGAGTTGAACAAATTACACCTATCGAGAGCAAAGTAAGACGGTGCAATAAGAAGTTTCAAGCGGATAGGCAATCGTTCATTGCCTGAAGCGAAGTGTGAAAGGGGTTCAGAGCAATGGGAATAAGTATTGCGTCTGATACCAAATTGATGATCTCATCCGAAGGTGGCTCGTGAATTACACACGAGGCCACGCGTGAGGAATAACTTTGGGAACAGGGGGTGTACAGGAGAGTCAGGTTTCGATCCTGTGGAACTGTGGGTTATGGGCCCACCATGTGGGTTAAAAAAAATAGGAGCGGTGACATCTCGCACGGTCACAATAGCAAGGAATGTCAGAGGGTAGCCTATCAGTTATGTCGGCACAATGTCGGTACCAGGGGCGAGGGACGAAGAGAACCATTTTCCTGCTCGTTGAACGAGGCGGACCAATAGGCAGAGTTCTCGTCCATCGGTGGTGACCGGAATGCTATCGACAATTTCAATAGGGCCTTACTGACAGAGTTGTACACCGAGGTGTTTACAAAAGTAGGAGAATATTACTGCTTAGATCTCATAGATCACAAGAAAGGTTAAACCAAACAATGGAAAGGAAGATATGAGTATCGGATTTAACCAGATCAATGGAAAGGAAAAATGTGTTTAAACACATTTTCCAGGGGTATATCCTTCCCAAGGACAAGCTGAGCATGATATCCATGACAGGATAGAAGGTAGAAAACCATTTAGGTAAGGGGGAAGGAATCTCAAGATATTACCCATGCAACGGTGTAAGGATAAATGATAAAGAAAATTTAGCATTGTGCTTCAAATGTTCCTGTTGAAAATCGGAGTACCATTGACATGCTTCGAGATAGCATTGACATGGTCTTCAGGTGAAGATCAGACTTTGGAAACACGAAGGATCCATCAGGAATAACTTGTAGAATAAGTCTTACAATTTCTTCCATGAAGAATGGTTGTCCTTGCAAAAGAAATTTTAACGATAGGTCCTCCACCCAGGGGGGGGGTGCTAGGCATGACATCATGTTACCGGGTCACGTAGAAATCAATGTTACAACTCTTGGAGATATGTCCCAACCATCATATCTGACCGAGATTCAGATCCGGTTGGTGTCAGGATACCTCAGACTTAGGATACCTGAGAAGAAAAGGTGCAACGCAAATTGACGAGATGACATTGTAGGATTCTCGGGGAAATGAACTATGAAGTGATTTCCGTTATCAAGAGTCCATCATTAACCCAAGGAGAGGACAAGGAGGTGTCTAGTGAACTCAACGGCAATTCACCGAGATTCCTAAAAGATGGATGTCCACAATTAAGTGAACAAGGAGATAACATTTGTCAGATCAAATGATATAAGGAAGTATGCTCGAGGAAAACATACACAATTAAACATTGGTTGAAAGGTGCGCCCGAAATATGGGTTGGGTTGCACGACCAATGTCAGAATGGTGATGCAATAATCAATAGCCTAAGAATGAACTTTCGACCATTAACTTCAAAGAGATAGGGTTGCTAGAAGGAAAGAATCCAAACAACACCGTTCACTTGTTGGTAATAACACGGGGACCAAGAAAGAATGGTGATGGTGAGAAGTATTTCTATGTCAAGAATTCTCAAGAGGTGGAACAAATCTCAGAACATTCTTGACATAAAGGATGGTAATACTCCAAGGTAAAGAAGAACAACTGCTGGATAGCAAGGAACTCAAGGTATAACACCAAACATGAACAAGCTTGTGTTGGTGGGAAGGCAATAAAGTGGTCGACGATAATACAATTCATCGAGGGCAAGGATGTTATTACTCATCATGAATTCAATTGATATCCTGGATGAGCTCAGAATGTTGAGGATCACGACACCTTTGTCGCGAGAGTTCATGAAGATGTAATCGATCGGTAACGACATCAAGTCAAGTAATGATGAAGTGAAAGGTTATTGGAACCAAGGGTACGACACAAACTCGAAACCAAGCTTGTTGTTCAAGGCGAAATGATATGACGGTGATGATTGACGTAAGGTTAGTTCATCGTCGAAAATTGTGCTCCGGGAAGAAGGACCGGGTAGCACAGTTAAAATTAGCTCGATAATGATATAGCCGATCAGGCTAGGAATGACTTGAAGGATTAATAAATTTGTAAGCAGTGATGGGTTCAAATACTTGTTGAATCGCAATGCGAACTCGATTCAGTTATCGGTGTCTTTGAGTGTATAATAACTCAGAGCCCGTGAAAAATTGGAATCAGTGGAAAGGTAGCACTTGATGAAGAACTCATAAGAAGTTATGCAGTTCCATGATAATCTTGAGATACCAGGGGGTAATACTCGACACAAGATCAAAGTAAAGATTGGACATGTGTATTAATCCATAGACGACAATTGTTTTAACTTGTCCGAGAAATGAGATCAAAGAAGAACAATCATGGTCGGAACCATGATTGCAGAAGGCCAGATCCTAGATATAAGATGAACTTATACCAAAGGGATAATTCATTTAAGAGAATCTTTAATGATAAGATCTACATCGTGTCCATGGGCATGAACACAAGTTCAAGGTCGACTCCCACTTCTCCAATGCATAACCTTCCATTCACTTCTCACGTTCGATGAAGTTGCAGTGTTGAAATTTTATCTAGTGAAGCACCAGAAGAGTATGACTCGTGAAAACTTTCGGGTTCACACGGTTTAGAGAAGGCATATGTTCAACCCATAGGGGCTTCTTAGAAACATATACCACAAGTTTCAAGAGTAAATAACACAAGCCCGAAAGCAGAGCATGGTTGGCCAAGCAGAGGATACAACTTAACAAAGGCATTATGTATCAGGGGAAGAACTCACAAAGTGATCAGATGTGAAGGACACTGTCGGATAACAATCCAACAAAGGACTTGATGGTCCACAAAGGATCTGATACGAGTATCGGTACTCAACTAGAGGAAGGAGAATGCAAGGAGATCAGATTATAGAAACAACTGACTAACTCAATTGTCAAATGCAAAGGAATTATGATTTCCAAATCAAGGGATCAGAAGCAATGCTCTGATTAGGGATGGATAAGTTGAATAGCCTTAGGGTACAATCAACGACAATTGGATTGGTCGAGAACCAATTCTAGTTAAAAGAATGGAAGCTCAGCCGGAAAGGTAATTTATAAGGATCAATGATGATTGCGTGTATTCGCAGAATATTGAGTCAACAGACTCAAAATGATAATGACAAGGGATGTCATTAAGACTATGAGACTTATGGGATTAACCATAATGCAAGCAAGCAATAATTTCAAGAGCCAAAGGCTCCAGAGAATTTTCAGAAGATCGAATATTATTTTGAAGACTTTTGTAAAACACATGAACAACTGGGGATAAGCGGATACTCGACAAGTGCGAGAATTATCCATAGGGGTATTCAGGTGACAAGGAATTGCAAGACAGTAAGCACAAGATATTCTCGGATCAATAGAGAGAATTTCGGGGTATCTTGTAATAACAAGATCAACTGGGAATAAAAGTAAGAACGTCAAGTGTATGTATTTACCCATAGGGATATTTCGATGGTAGGGAATTGCAAAAGCAGCGGGCACAAAGTCTCAAACGAGTTTTGGCGAGTAACTTCGAAATCTTCTGGTGCAGCCGGCGATCACCTGGACTGAAGGGGCTCTCCGGGAGAAAGTATTTTCGAGAACCTAAAGTCAGATTTTAGTAAAAATCGTTTAACCCGAATAGAAGAGAGTTCAGAGTCCCAGAGTAAAGGTCGAGGAGTAAAAGATCCTAGTACCACCCAATGGCGACGTGGGCCCATGGGCCGCACAGCCATGTTAGTAAAAGTTTTGCAATGTCTAGACTCGACTTCGGCCAAGGAGTTGGAAGGGGATTCCTACAGGCAGTCGGCTCTGATACCAACTTGTGACGCCCCCGATTTAATCGTACACTAATCATGCACGCAAATGTGTACGATCAAGATCAGGGACTCACGGGAAGATATCACAACACAACTCTAAAACATAAATAAGTCATACAAGCATCATAATACAAGCCAGGGGCCTCGAGGGCTCGAATACAAGTGCTCGATCATAGACGAGTCAGCGGAAGCAACAATATCTGAGTACAGACATAAGTTAAACAAGTTGCCATAAGATGGCTAGCACAAACTGGGATACAGATCGAAAGAGGCGCAGGCCTCCTGCCTGGGATCCTCCTAACTACTCCTGGTCGTCGTCGTCAGCCTGCACGTAGTAGTAGGCACCTCCAATGTAGTAGGTCGTCGTCGACGCTGGCTCCTGGCTCCTGGACTCCAGCATCTGGTTGCGACAACCAGAAAGAAAGGAAAGGGGAAAAAGGGGGGAGAAAGCAACCGTGAGTACTCATCCAAAGTACTCGCAAGCAAGGAGCTACACTACATATGCATGGGTATATGTGTAAAGAGGCCATATCAGTGGACTGAACTGCAGAATGCCAGAATAAGAGGGGGATAGCTAATCCTGTCGAAGACTACGCTTCTGGCAGCCTCCGTCTTGCAGCATGTAGAAGAGAGTAGATTGAAGTCCTCCAAGTAGCATCTCCAAGTAGCATATCCAGGTAGCATCTCCAAGCGCATCTCCAGTCGCATCGCATAGCATAATCCTACCCGGCGATCCTCTCCTCGTCGCCCTGCGGAAAAGCGATCACCGGGTTGTCTGTGGAACTTGGAAGGGTGTGTTTTATTAAGTATCCGGTTCTAGTTGTCATAAGGTCAAGGTACAACTCCAAGTCGTCCTGTTACCGAAGATCACGGCTATTCGAATAGATTAACTTCCCTGCAGGGGTGCACCACATAGCCCAACACGCTCGATCCCATTTGGCCGGACACACTTTCCTGGGTCATGCCCGGCCTCGGAAGATCAACACGTCGCAGCCCCACCTAGGCAAAACAGAGAGGCCAGCACGCCGGTCTAAACCTAAGCGCACAGGGGTCTGGGCCCATCGCCCATAGCACACCTGCACGTTGCGTACGCGGCCGAAGCAGAACTAGCCCCCTTAATACAAGAGCAGGCTTACGTTCCAATCCGGCGCGCGCCGCTCCGTCGCTGACGTCTGAAGTGCTTCGGCTGATACCACGACGTCGGGATACCCATAACTACTCCCACGTAGATGGTTAGTGCGTATAGGCTCGTAGCCAGACTCAGATCAAATACCAAGATCTCGTTAAGCGTGTTAAGTGTCCGCGAACGCCGAACAGGGCCAGGCCCACCTGTCTCCTAGGTGGTCTCAACCTGCCCTGTCGCTCCGCCACAAAGCAACAGTCGAGGGCCGTCGGGAACCCAGGCCCACCTCTACCGGGATGGAGCCACCTGTCCTTTCAGCCCCCTCGTCAGAATCACTTGCGGGTACTCAATGAGCTGACCCGACTTTAGTCACCATCTGTAAGTATGTATGTATGTATAGTATATACCCGTGATCACCTCCCAAGTGATCACGGCCCGATAGTATAGCAAGGCAGACTGACAAGAATGTAGGGCCAATGATGATAAACTAGCATCCTATACTAAGCATTAGGATTGCAGGTAAGGTATCAACAGATGTAGCGACAATGTCAGGCTATGCATCAGAATAGGATTAACGAAAGCAGTAACATGCTACACTACTCTAATGCAAGCAGTATAGAGAGAATAGGCGATATCTGGTGATCAAAGGGGGGGGCTTGCCTGGTTGCTCAGACAAGGAGGGGTCGTCGGTGACGTAGTCGTACTCGGTGGCATCAGCGTCGGTCTCGTAGTCTACCGGAGAGAAGAGGGGGAAGAAGTAATGAATACAGAGCAAACAAAGCATCACAAAATATAACAAGGCAATACGCGGTGTTCGGTGTGCCCTAACGCGGTAGTAGGTGATACCGGTGAAGGGGGGAAAACATCCGGGAAAGTATTCCCGGTGTTTCGTGTTTTCGGGCAGAGGAGCCGGAGGGGGAAAGTTGCGGGTTCGATAGGTTAGAGGGGTGTGGCGGACGAACGGACTGCGTATCCGGAATCGTCTCGTCATTCTGAGCAACTTTCATGTACAAAGTTTTTTCATCCGAGCTACGGTTTATTTTATATTAATTTTAAAAGATTAAAATCATTTTTAGTATTTAGTTAATTATTTTAATTAAACATTATCCAGAACAGTGCACGCTGACGTCAGCATGACATCAGTCAAAGGCGTTGGTCAACTGACGTGTGGGCCCCGTTCGTCATAATCTGTTTTAATTAACTAATAGTTAATTAGGTTAATTAGTGATTAGGTTAATCTAATTATAATTAATTAACTTAATTAATTCCTTAATTAATTAATTAATTTTATTATTATTATTATTATTATTATTTATTTTTAAAACGTTTTGGAGGGGGGGGCCCTCCTGTCATTGACCGAAAGGGGCCAAACGGGCGCTGGCAAACGGGTGCGGGCACCAGCCCGCTCGGTGGCTGGGGCGTGCGGGCGCCCGAGCGAAGGCCGGGCCTGGGCGACAGTGGGCACGGCAGCCCGAGGAGGGGCCGACAGCAGGGAGGCGGAGGAGGGCCGCGGCATCGCCGATGAGCAGCAGCAGAGCAGACCGCGGAGCAAGGGGGCACAACTCCAGGCGGAGGCGGGCGCGGGAGGCGCAGCAGCAGCAGCGGTGCGCGGCCACGGCGGGGCTCGCGCGGTCGCCGTCGATGGATAGGGGAGAGGGAGGAGCAGGGCGGCGCGCGCGCGTGCATGCGGTGGCCAGGGGCGACAAGCGGCGGCGCTTCGGGTGGAGGACGCGGGCCTCCGAGCGGCGCCGCGGTGTAGTGGCCGGAGTCGGGCGACGGGTGCAGCGAGCAGGAGGGCGCGGGGCACAGGGGAGGGCGCGGGGGTGAGCGCGTTCGGGGCACGGCCACGGTGGGCGCGCGCGGGGCGCCGGTGCGCGAGCCCGTGCATGCGAGGCAGAGAGGAGAAGAGGGGACGCTCACGGGGCCGGTAGGGGAAAAGGCAGCGGGGGTCGAGGGGGATGTCGGGGACGACGCGGCGGAGAGGGGCAGGCCGGCAAGGGAGGTCCGGGCGGCGTCGGTTGAGGGCGAGGCGGCGCGGCGTCGCGGCGATGGGGTCGGGAGCGGCTGTTGCACCCCCGATCCAGATCCGTTCGTGGGGGGGGGGAGGAGCGACGTGCGGGAGTGGGAGTGGGGGGCGAGTGGGTGGCGGCTAGGGTTGCGGGGGGTGAGGGGAGTGGATAAGGGGTGGGGTTTGGGCCGGCCTGGTGGGGTGGCCGGCTGGGCCGGTTGGGTTGGCCCAGTTGGGCCACGGCCCAGGGGGGGCTTTCTCTTTCCTTTTTTTTGTGTGTGTGTTAGTTCTGTTTTTTTCTTTTCTTTTTATTTAATTTTCTTTTCTAGTTCATTCTTTTAATTGTTGTTTTATAAAATATAAATACAACTCCTAAATTAATGTTATAATTTAATCTACTGCTCCAATAAGTATGACACCTAATTAAAATAGTTTGCATTATTATTATTTTTAAAAGGGCATTTAATTAATCGTCATTGCTGCGTTTTAATTACTTTAGAGTCTTTAAACGTTTTATAAAGGTGTGGTTTCTCCACAATAATTACCTATGCATTATTTGGCAACACCCCAACATCTTAGTTTTAATATTTGAAAATCTTTACCATTTGACTTTATTTTAAGTTTTAATTTCGAATCGATTTTGAACTAACACGAAATTAACAACAGTAACCGTGGTGACGTGGCATCATTATCTTGGGATTACTGTAGCCTAATTATCCGGGCGTCACAATTCCCCAGAGCGTGGTTGAAAGCAAGCGTGAGGAATTCCGCAATCTGAAGCAAGGCTCTTGGTCTGTCTATGACTACAACAAGTTGTTCCAGAAGCTTGCCCGCTTTGCCAAGCAGGACGTGCCTGATGAGAAGAGCATGATATATCAGTTCAGGGGTGGTCTCAGAGAAGAAATTCAGCTCGCTCTTGTTCTCTTCGAACCCTTGAGATACGATGAGTTCTACAACATGGCACTGAAGCAAGAGGCTGCTCAGTTGAGGTGTGATGCTTCCAAGAAGCGAGTCAGAGATGTTACTCCTTCTTCCTCTACTCAAGTGGCCAAGCAGCAGAAGTTTTGGCTTCCTCCTCCTCCGTTCCGTCAGCCGTATCAGCAGAAGAGCAAAGGTGGCAGTGGTTCTTCCCACCCACCCAACCCTGGCTTTCAGAACAAGACTTCGTCTCAACCTCCAAGATCGAGTGCTCCGTATCACCGTCCGCTTTCAGAGGTCACGTGCAACAAGTGACAACAAAAGGGTCACTATGCCAACAAGGGTTTCAACCAGAGGCGTCTTCCTCCTCCTCCTCCTGTCAGATCGACAAGTACAGCTGTGGTCAAGCATAACCCCAAGCATGCCAAGGTGAATTTGATGAATGCAGCTCAGGCAGAGGACTCGTCAGATGTGATCATGGGTAACTTTCCAGTTAACTCTTTTCCAGCAAAAGTTCTTTTTGACACTGGTGCATCGCATTGTTTCATGTCAAGATCATTTGTTTCCAAGCATGACATCGTTTCACAAATGTTGGGTAAACCTATGGGAGTGGTTTCTCCGGCTAAGTCTATGAGGGCTACTTCAATAGTCCCAGATGTTTCTATCATGATGGGTGATTTCAAGTTTCTGGCTTCTCCAATGGTTCTTGGTAACTCGGATATTGATCTTATTCTCGAGATGGATTGGCTTTCTAAGCACAAGGCTCAGCTTGATTGTGCAGCAAGGCAGATTCAATTGACTCATTCGTTTGAGGATGTAATTGTCTTTGCCGCTCGCGATGATATTATCCGTCTGTTTTCTCTCAATGAGAAGGGTGAATTGGATGCCACCTCTCAAATTCCAGTCGTTTGCGAATATCAAGACGTCTTCCAAGAAGAGCTCCCAGGAGTGCCTCCGCACCGGCCAGTTGAATTTGTTATTGAACTTGAGCCTGTCACGGAACCTATGTGCAAACGTCCTTACAAGCTCGGACCTGAAGAGTTGAAGGAGCTGAAGAAGCAACTCGATGAGCAAGAGAGAATGGGTCTCATCCAGCCTAGTTCTTCTCCGTGGGGTTGTGGTGTTCTTTTTGTGAAGAATAAGGATGGAACGGACCGACTTTGTGTTGATTACCGTCCAGTGAACAAGAAGACCATCAAGAACAAATACCCACTTCCCAACATCAATGAGCTGTTCGAACAACTCAAAGGTGCTCAAGTATTCTCCAAGCTTGATCTCTGTATGGGTTATCACCAGATTCGCATTCGTGAAGAGGATATTCCCAAGACAGCATTCAGAACAAGCTTTGGTTCATATGAATACACTGTCATGTCTTTTGGCCTCGCCAATGCTCCTCCGACGTTCTCTCACATGATGAACTTCATCTTCAACGCCTACACCAATGACTTCGTTTTGGTCTATCTCGACGGCATTCTGGTTTTCTCCAAGAACAAGGAAGATCATGCCAAGCACTTGCGTTTGGTTCTTGATAAGCTCAGGGAACATCAGTTCTATGCCAAGTTCTCCAAGTGTGAATTTTGGCTTGATGAGGTTCTTTATCTTGGTCATATCATCTCTGCCAAGGGCATTGCCATCAATCCTGAGAAGGTGTCTGCAATTGTGAATTGGGAACCTCCTCAGAACGTGAAGCAACTCCGCAGTTTTCTCGGTCTCGCAAGCTATTGCCGTAGATTCGTTGAAAACTTTTCTAAGATCGCGAAGCCTCTCTCAAATCTTCTCCAGAAGCACGTCAAGTACGTTTGGTCTCCGGAGTGTGATATTGCTTTCAACACTTTGAAAGAGAAATTGATCACTGCTCCAGTTCTGACTCCGCCTGATGAATCCAAGCCGTACGAGGTCTTTTGTGATGCCTCTCTCCAAGGTCTTGGCGCAGTATTGATGCAAGAGAAGAAAGTTGTTGCTTATACATCTCGCCAGTTGAAGCCTAATGAGAAGAACTACCCCACTCATGAGATCGAGTTGGCGGCAGTTGTGCATGCTCTTTTGACTTGGAGACATCTTCTATTGGGAAGAAAAGTGGACATTTTCACTGATCACAAGAGTCTCAAGTACATCTTCACTCAGCCTAATCTCAACCTCAGGCAAACTCGATGGGTCGAAATGATTCAAGAGTATAATCCGAGTATTGAGTATACTCCAGGCAAGGCCAATGTGATTGCTGACGCTTTGAGCAGAAAGGCTTACTGCAACAGTCTGATTCTCAAGCCTTATCAACCCGAGCTTTGTGAAGCTTTCCGCAAACTTAATCTGCAAGTTGTTCCTCAAGGTTTCCTCGCCAACCTTCAAGTCTCTCCTACCTTAGAAGACCAGATTCGCCAAGCCCAGCTTCTTGATGCTATGGTGAAAAAGGTGAAGATTGGGATTGCCAAGAGTCAGTCCAAGTACAAGTGCTACCGCCTTGATGACAAGGACACTCTCTTCTTCGAGGATCGTATTGTTGTACCCAAAGGTGACCTCCATAAAGTGATCATGAACGAGGCTCACAATTCTCTCCTCTCCATCCACCCTGGGAGCACGAAGATGTATCAGGACCTCAAGCAAGCTTATTGGTGGACTCGAATGAAGCGCGAGATCGCTCAATTCGTGAATGAATGTGATGTCTGCAGAAGAGTGAAGGCAGAACACCAAAGGCCAGCTGGTCTCCTCCAACCTCTTGCCATTCCAGAATGGAAGTTTGACCACATTGAAATGGACTTCGTGACTGGGTTTCCTAAGTCCAAGCGTGGCAATGATGCTATATTTGTTGTCATCGACAAACTCACCAAAGTGGCCCACTTTCTGCCTATTAAAGAGTCGATCACTGCAGCTCAATTGGCGAAACTCTATACCTCTCGCATTGTTTCTCTGCACAGTATTCCTCAAGTGATCTCTTCAGACCGTGGCAGCATCTTTACCTCGAAGTTTTGGGATTCTTTCCAGAAGGCCATGGGCACTAACATCCGCTTCAACACAGCTTTCCATCCTCAAACAAGCGGTCAAGTCGAGCGTGTCAACCAGATTCTTGAAGATATGCTCAGGGCTTGTGTGATATCCTTCGGCATGAAGTGGGAGGATTGTCTTCCTTATGCTGAATTCTCCTACAACAACAGTTTTCAAGCAAGTTCGGGCAAGACCCCTTTTGAAATTCTGTATGGCAGGAAGTGCCGTACCTCTCTCAACTGGTCTGAAACCGGTGAACGTCAGCTTTTGGGTAATGACTTAATCACAGAAGCAGAAGAAATGTGCAAAGTCATTCGTGATAACCTCAAAGCAGCCCAATCCCGCCAGAAGAGCTACTATGATAGTAAGCACCGTGATTTGGCTTTCGAGATCGGAGATCATGTTTACCTCCGTGTCTCTCCTATGAAAGGTACTCGTCGCTTCGGTATCAAAGGGAAGCTTGCCCCTAGATACATGGGACCTTTCAAGATTGTCAGCAAGAGAGGCGACCTCGCCTATCAACTCGAGCTTCCTTCAAACTTTGCAAATGTTCATGACGTGTTCCATGTCTCTCAGCTTCGAAAGTGCTTCAAGATTCCTGACCGCACCGTCGACTTCGAGGACATTGAGCTCCAAGAAGATCTCTCTTATCGTGAGCACCCAGTTGCTATTCTTGAAGAGACGGAACGCAAGACTCGCAACAAGTCAATCAAATTTCTCAAAGTCAAGTGGTCACACCATTCCGACCGTGAAGCTACCTGGGAATGCGAGGATCACCTCCCTTCTGAGTACCCGGCGTTCTTTCAGTCCTAGATCTCGGGACGAGATCCATTCGTAGTGGTGGAGTGTTGTAACACCCTGGATGTAACTTTTCCAATTTGTACTCCAACTCTTGCCGTTTCCGGCGTTAAGTTATATTTACTTCCTCGGGTTCGGGTTTTGTCTCCATGTGTTGTTGTCGTTGTCATGCATCTCATATCATGTCATTATGTGCATTGCATTTGCATACGTGTTCGTCTCATGCATTCGAGCATTTTCCCCGTTGTCCGTTTTGCATTCTGGCGCTTCGTTCTCCTCCGGTGGTCATTTCTAGCTTTCTTTCGTGTGTGGGGATTGAATATTTCTAGATTGGACCGAGATTTGCCAAGCGGCCTTGGTTTACTACCGGTAGACCGCCTGTCAAGTTTCATATCATTTGGACTTCATTTGATACTCCAACGGTTAACCGAGGGACCGAAAAGGCCTTGTGTGTGTTGCAGCCCAACACCCCTCCAATTTGGCCCAAAACCCACCAAACTCTGCTCCATCTCCTAGAGCGTTCAATCACGATCGCGTGGCCGAAAACCACACCTCATTTGGACTCTCCTAGCTCCCTCTATGCCTATATATACACCCCCCTCCAAAAAAATTCGCGGTTCAATCCACCCCTAACCCTAGAAAAAAATAGATCTCCGCCGCCGCCGGACGTGTCCGACACGCGCCGGACAACGTCCGGATCCACCGCCACCAACCACCGGGCGCCACGTGGCGCGGGCGGACCACATCACTGCCGCCACTCCGGCCGGCCCGTCAGGCCCGGACCGGGCCCGCCTCTCCGCCGCTCGGGCAAGAGCCCGCGCCTCCTCCCCGCCTCGTCTTCCCCAGCCCCGGGTGCCCGAGCCCCGCCGCCGTCGAAGCCCGCCGCCGCCGCACCATTTCCGGCCGGGGCAAGCTCCGCCCTGGGCCACCTCGTCGCCGGCCGCCGCCCCTCGCCGCCTCCGACCGCTGCCTCGTCGCCGGCGCCGCCTCCTCCGCCACTCTGGCCTCTCCCTCCTCGTCTCCGAGCTCCGGCCGCCACGAACTCCACCGGTGAACAGGAACTCCGGCGGTGAAAAGTAGATCCGGCGTGCATCGAAATCCGTGCAGATCTGGATCTGAGATCCGCGGGTTGACTTTTTCCCCTCTCCTCCTAATTTTTATGCATACTTTGACCTGTGATATCTCCGCATCCGTAGCTCCGATTTGGGCATATAGCATATTAAAATGTTCATCTCAGAGAGTACATCATTTCATTCCATTGCATCATTTTCATTTGAGCTCATCTTGATGCCCGAAATGCTGTTAGAAGAGGGCTTCATGAGTTAATTGTCAGATCTGCTAGTTCATCTTAGACTTTTGTCATTTTTGCCATGATTATTGTGTGCATGATATGCCTGTGAGTCCTACATATGTTTTGTTAAGGATTATTGTGTGCATGATCTGCTAGTTCCAGAGGTGCAACCCATGCATTTTTGTGATGTGTGTGGTGACTTGTGCAAGCTTGCAAAGTGAGGCACCCGGTGAATCTGCTTTCAGGAACTTAGTAGTTTTCACTAAGTCTGGGATTATTTAGTTCATGATGCCATATGTCCATGCTGTTTCATAGTGATCCGTGCCTCTTTTGAGGATGATCAGTAAAGGAGTTTTGTTAATCTTGTTATGCTCTATCCATCCATGTCTTTGTTTGCAATTATGGAGCACCCTAGCTTGAGTCAATCGAGCTCTACTTTTGCTTCGTTGTGAATCTGGGCAGATCGTCAACTTGTTTGCGATTTTGCCGATGCTATTGTAGTTGATCCGTGCATGCTATGCCATTGTTCTTGCCATGTATAGCTTGTATTTTGTGCCATATTAAGGGATGTATGCTTGTCTTGCCATGACTTGCACCATGGTGAGTGCATCGAGCTCGTAAACATGCCTTCGTGAGTTATTGTTTCAGCATGTCCCAGTTTTTCACAAAGTCTGAAACTGATTATGTTTTTCCTATGTTCGTGTGCTTGTTAGTATATTTTGTGATCCCTTTTGGCTCAAGGTCACTAAGGGACTTTTGTTAAGCTTGTGGAGTAGCTCCATGCCATGTCTTTCTTTGTCATGTTCAGG
This sequence comes from Triticum aestivum, assembly GCF_018294505.1. NCBI lineage: Eukaryota > Viridiplantae > Streptophyta > Magnoliopsida > Poales > Poaceae > Triticum > Triticum aestivum. The sequence goes on from NC_057806.1 coordinate 1,734,159, forward strand.
TCCTGTAGCATGTTGTTTTGTTGCTCCGAAGAGGGCTATATGATCTGAAATTCCAGACAAGTGTTAATTTCACTAACTCTGAGATCTGTTTACCATTTGCGTTTTTGCCATGCTTGTTGGAACGTCCTAATGGATGAATTGGCCGTAGCTCAGTGCTAGACTTTTGTTAAGCATCTTGTGTGCAACCCTGCTATGTATTTTGTTGTCATGTTTGGGTGTTGTAGCATGTACATCTCATTGCATTTAGATGCCTACTTGCTATAAATTGCAGACCGGTGTCATTTTTGAAACGCTTGCCATTTCCAAACCATAACTCCGATTCCGGCGTTCTTTATATCGTTTTCATGTGATTTCATCTCGTATTTCAAGTGGCACACTTGGATTTCCAAGTTGAGGCCAGCTTCATGCATTTTCCTGTCATATCTTGCATTTTGCATCCCGCATCGCATCCCGCATAGCATATCATCATTGCATCTTATTGTTTGAGCTTGCACGTGGTTGATTGTATCCTTGTTGCTTGTTTGTCTTGTTTGGGTAGAGCCAGGAGACGAGTTCGCTACCGAGGAGCCCGTTGAGTTTGCTTTTAAGGATCCAGTCAACTCTGACAACTGTGCAGGCAAGATGATCATACCCTCGAAATCACTACTATCTTTGCTATGCTAGTTTGCTCGCTCTTTTGCTATTCCATTGCTATGATGCCTACCACTTGCTTGCAAGCCTCCCAAATTGCCATGTCAAACCTCTAACCCACCATTGTCCTAGCAAACCGTTGATTGGCTATGTTACCGCTTTGCTCAGCCCCTCTTATAGCGTTGCTAGTTGCAGGTGAAGATTGGAGGCCGTTCCTTGTTGGAACATTTATTTACTTGTTGGGATATCATTATATTGCCATGTTATCTTAATGCATCTATATACTTGGTAAAGGGTGGAAGGCTCGACCTCTCGCCTAGTGTTTTGTTCCACTCTTGCCGCCCTAGTTTCCATCATATTGGTGTTATGTTCTCGGATTTTGCGTTCCTTACGCGGTTGGGTTATAATGGGAACCCCTTGACTGTCCGCCTTGAATAAAACTCCAGCAATGCCCAACCTTGGTTTTACCATTTGCCACCTAGCCTTTTCCCTTGGGTTTCGCGGACTCAAGGGTCATCTTATTTTAACCCCCCCGGGCCAGTGCTCCTCTGAGTGTTGGTCCAACCTAGAGCACCGTGCAGGGCCGTCCCTTGGAAACTTGGGTTACGTTGGCTCCCGTACGCTTAGCTTATCCGGTGTGCCCTGAGAACGAGATATGTGCAGCTCCTATCGGGATTTGTCGGCACAGCGGGCGGTGTTGCTGGACTTGTTTTACCATTGTCGGAGTTGTCTTGAATTACCGAGATACCGAGTCTGATCGGATCGTCTTGGGAGGAGGTCTATTCCTTTGTTGACCATGAGAGCTTGTCATGGGCTAAGTTGGGACTCCCCTACAGGGATTGAACTTTCGAAAGCCGTGCCCGCGGTTATGGGCAGATGGGAATTTGTTAATGTCCGGTTGTAGACAACTTGAACCTTAATTAATTAAAATGAATCGACTGAGTGTGTTACCTTGATGGCCTCTTCTCGGCGGAGTCCGGGAAGTGGACACGGTGTTGGAGTAATGCTTGCGCAGGTTGTTCTCTAGTTTCTCGCTCGTGCTTTGCCTCCTCTTCTCGCTCTCTTTTGTGAATAAGTTAGCCACCATACTTGCTAGTCGCTTGCTACAGCTCCACTCATATTTTACCTTGCCATTCCTATAAGCTTAAATAGTCGTGATCGCGAGGGTGCGAGATTGCTGAGTCCCTGTGGCTCACAGATTACTATTACACCAGATGCACAGGGCCTGATGATTCCGCTCCAGGAGATGCGTATGAGCTCAAGTGGGAGTTCGACGAAGACTCTCAACGATACTATGTTTCCTTTCCCGATGATCAGTAGTGGTGCCCAGTTGGGGGTGATTGGGACCGTGTCGCATGTTGGGTCTCTTTCATTTTGGCGCCGTAGTCGGGCCATGAGTGTTTGGTTGATGTAATGTTATTTATGTACTTGATTGACGTGGTGAGTGTAAGCCAACTATGTTATCTCCCCTTTTATTGTTATATTACATGGGATGCTTGTGAAGATTGCCTAACTTGCGACATATGCCTTCAATGCGATTATATCTCTAAGTCGTGCCTCGACACGTGGGAGCTATAGCCGCATCGAGGGTGTTACACCCGAGGAGCGGGTCGTATGTGCCTCACCAGTAGGATGACAGGCGCACTAATAGTGGTGGGCGAAGGGTTTCAGTCGACCCCAGAGGGCCAGGCTTTGACGCGAGATCCATTCTCGTCCAAGGTTTGGTCGACCGGAATAGGGCTCACCGAGAAGGTCACGACAGAGATGCCCCTACCAATAGCAGAGTGCATGTATCGGGGCCAGAGTGCTTTAGTCGAGCCATTAAGGACGCTGTGATTCCTCCCAACTTCAGGTTGGCGACTGGAGTCAGTAAGTTCACTGGCGAGTCCAAGCCCGATACTTGGCTTGAAGATTACAGAGTGGCCGTCCAGATCAGTGGCGGCAATGATGAAGTGGCCATGAAGCATCTGCCTCTCATGTTAGAGGGCTCGGCCAGAGCGTGGCTGAACCAGTTGGCGCCTAGCAGCATTTACACTTGGGAGGATATCTCTCGAGTGTTCGCCACCACATTCGAAGGCACGTGCAAGCGACCGACAGGGCTGACGGAACTATGGTCTTGTGTACAGAAACCAAATGAAACTTTGAGGGATTACATCCAGAGGTGGATCACGTTACATCACTCGGTGGAGAATGTGCCTGACCACCAAGCGGTTTGTGCTTTCAAGGAGGGCGTCAAGTACAGAGAACTGAGCTTGAAATTCGGTCGAACCGGAGAGATGTCCCTGAATCGGATGATGGAGATTGCCACCAAGTATGCTAATGGTGAAGATGAGGATCGACTCCGGAGCGGCAAGCTGAAGTCAGTCGCCCAAGAAACCGGAGGGAATTCCAATCGGAAACAGAAGCGGAAAGCCAAGCCAGCTGCTCCCGGGGAAGCCTTGGCCGTAACTCAGGGAAAGTTTAAAGGGAAACCTAAAGGGCCTTGGAACCCCAAAAAGGTTAAAGACCAGGACGGAAATGATGTGTTGGACTTGCCATGTCTCGTACACACGAAGAAAGATGAAGAGGGTAATTTCATTTACCCGAAACATACCACTCGACAGTGTCGACTCTTGATACAACAATTCCAGGGTAAGCAACCCAAGGGTAAGGAAAAGGAGTCGGACAGAGTCGAGGACAAAGAGGACAGTGACGACGGATACCCTCAAGTCAATTCCACCTTGGTGATTTTTGCTGATGTTGAGAGCAAAAGTCGACTGAAAGTCATCAATCGAGAGGTGAATATGGTTGCTCCGGCGACACCAAGTTATCTGAAATGGTCCCAGACTGCCATCACGTTCGACCAGTCCGATCACCCAACGCATATTGGCACCCCTGGGAGGCAAGCTCTGGTGGTCGACCCAGTGGTTGAAGGCACTCGACTGACCAAAGTCCTAATGGATGGTGGCAGTGGTTTGAACATATTGTATGCAGAGACATTGAAAGGGATGGGCATTCCGATGTCCAGACTCAGCGCCAGCAACATGAGTTTCCATGGAGTCATTCCTGGGAAGAAGGCTGAATCACTCGGCCAGATTGCCCTTGATGTGGTTTTTGGTGATTCCAAGAATTACCGGAAAGAGAAGTTGACATTTGAAGTTGTAGACTTCCAGAGTGCCTATCACGCTATTTTGGGCAGGCCGGCTTATGCACGCTTCATGGCCCGACCGTGTTATGTGTATCTCAAATTGAAGATGCCTGGTCCCAAAGGTGTGATCACCATTACAGGCAATCGGAAGAAAGCAGAAGAGTGTTTTCAGAAAGGCTCAAAGATTGATGATGCTCAGATGGCAGTGGTCGAGCTGCAAGAGTACCAGAAGACTGCTGATCCGAGTGAGTTACTACGAGCCAAGAAGCCTGCTTCAGAATCAGCTTTTCAGTTGTCCGGTGAAATGAAGTCAGTTCAGATTCACCCAACCGATCCCAATGCTGCTCCGACTCACGTCTCAACGACGCTCGACTCCAAATAGGAAGAAGCGCTCATCCAGTTCCTCCGTGAGAACTGGGACATCTTCGCATGGAAGCCCTCTGACATGCCGGGTGTTCCCAGGGAGCTGGCTGAGCACCACCTAAGAGTCGACTCAAAAGTAAAACCTGTCAAGGAACATCTCCAATGGTCCGCCGTCCAGAAGAGAAAGGCTATTGGCGAAGAGGTAGCTCGGCTTTTAGCGGCAGAGTTTATCCGAGAAATATACCACTCCGAGTGGCTCGCCAATGTTGTCATGGTTCCCAAGAAGGACAAGTCACTTCGCATGTGCATTGACTTTAAACATATCAATCGGGCCTGCCCGAAAGATCATTTTCCTCTCCCCCGCATCGACCAGATAGTCGACTCGACTGCGGGATGTGAGCGACTGTCTTTTCTAGACGCCTATTCCGGGTACCATCAGATCCGTCTGTATGGACCTGATGAGATTAAAACAACTTTCATCACCCCATTCGGGTGCTTCTGCTATGTTACCATGCCATTCGGCCTCAAGAATGCCGGAGCCACGTTCATGAGGATGATTCGGAAGTGTTTACTCACCCAAATCACTCGGAATGTGGAGGCATACATGGATGATATTGTGGTTAAGTCACGGAAGGGTTCCGACCTGCTGACTGACCTTGCTGAAACCTTTGCCAACCTCAGGAGGTATGATATCAAGCTCAATCCATCAAAGTGCACATTCGGAGTTCCAGGCGGAAAGCTACTCGGTTTTCTCATTTCCGAACGGGGAATCGACGCCAATCCTGAAAAAATTGGTACTATACTCCGGATGAAGCGTCCTATGCGTGTGCATGACGTCTAGAAGCTTACAGGTTTCTTGGCCGCTTTGAGTCGATTCAGCTCTCGTCTCGGTGAAAAGGCATTGCCTCTTTACCGACTGATGAAGAAGTCTGACAAGTTCGAGTGGACTCCGGAAGCACATGCAGCATTTGCGGAGCTCAAAGCTCTGCTCTCCACCCAGCTGGTGCTTGCTGCCCCAATCAGCAAGGAGCCTTTACTGCTTTACATTGCAGCCACAGGACAAGTTGTCAGTACAGTACTTATGGTCGAGCGGGAAGAAGAAGGAAAGGCCCTCAAAGTTCAACGCCCAGTATATTATATTTCTGAAGTCTTGACCCCATCGAAGCAAAGATACCCTCATTATCAGAAGCTCGTATATGGGATTTACATGACTACAAAGAAAGTTGTCCACTACTTCTCTGATCATTCCATTACAGTCGTCAGCGACGCTCCGTTGTCAGAGATCTTGCACAACAGAGATGCAACTGGTCGAGTGGCCAAATGGGCGATTGAACTCCTTCCCCTAGATATCAAGTTTGAGGCAAAGAAAGCTATCAAGTCCCAAGCAATTGCAGATTTCGTCGCCGAGTGGATTGAACAGCAACTTCCGACTCAAGTTCACTCGGAGCACTGGACCATGTTCTTCGATGGATCTAAGATGCTGAATGGTTCCGGTGCTGGGGTAGTATTGGTTTCCCCCCGAGGAGATAAGCTCAGATATGTTCTCCAGATTCACTTTGATTCCTCCAATAATGAAGCAGAATATGAAGCACTTTTGTATGGGTTGCGCATGGCCATTTCACTCGGCGTCCGTCGCCTCATGGTCTATGGCGACTCAGATTTGGTGGTTAATCAGGTGATGAAGGAGTGGGACGTCAGAAGTCCAGCTATGACCGGTTATTGTAATGCAGTAAGAAAGTTAGAGAAGAAATTCGAGGGGTTAGAGCTTCATCACATCCCCCGACTGAAAAATCAAGCAGCTGATGATTTGGCAAAGATAGGCTCCAAGAGAGAAGCCATCCCCAGCAATGTGTTTTTGGAACACATCCACTCGCCGTCAGTCCAAGAAGATCCTTTTACAGATGAAGTCCCGCAGCCAAAGAGTGCCACGGATCCGACTGAAGTCGAAATTCCAGCGGTGGTCGACCTAATCATGGAAGTCTTGGCAATCACCCCCGACTGGACGATACCGTACATCGCGTATATCCTGAGGAAGGAACTCCCGGATGACGAGGAAGAGGCTCGACAGATCGTCCGTCGATCCAAGGCCTTCACAGTCATAAAGGGACAGTTGTATAGAGAAAGCGCGACTGGAGTCGGTCAGAAGTGTATAACACCAGAAGAAGGTCAGATAATCCTTGATGAGATCCACTCGGGGACCTGTGGTCACCATGCGTCCTCTCGGACCATTGTGGCTAAAGCATACCGAGCGGGTTTTTACTGTCCAAGAGCAAATGAAATGGCAAAAGAGATAGTCGACAAGTGTGAAGGGTGCCAGTTCTACTCCAACATGTCGCACAAACCCGCATCAGCCCTGAAGACCATTCCACTCGTCTGGCCCTTCGCTGTTTGGGGGTTGGATATGGTTGGTCCATTGAGAATAGGCAGGAGCGGTTTCACACATGTGCTTGTGGCAGTCGACAAGTTTACCAAATGGATTGAAGCCAAGCCTATCAAGAATCTTGATGCTTGCACTGCCATCAGTTTCGTCAGGGAGTTAACATTCAGATATGGGGTCCCGCATAGCATCATCACTGACAATGGGTCAAACTTTGTTTCAGACAAGTTTAGAGCTTTTTGCGCCTCTCAAGGCACACGAGTCGACTACGCATCGGTCGCCCACCCCCAGTCGAATGGGCAAGCAGAAAGGGCAAATGGTCTGATTCTCAAAGGACTAAAACCTCGGCTGATGCGTGATCTCAAGCACGCAGCAGGTGCATGGGTCGAGGAGCTTCCGTCAATTCTGTGGGGATTGAGGACCACCCCGAATAGGTCGACTGGAAGAACCCCGTTCTTTCTGGTTTACGGAGCGGAAGCAGTCCTGCCGAGTGATCTACTTCACAATGCACCCCGAGTCGAGCTTTACACCGAAGATGAAGCAGAACAAGCCCGGCAAGACGCAGTCGACCTCCTGGAAGAAGAAAGAGAAATGGCTATGATCCGATCGACCATTTATCAGCAAGACTTACGTCGGTTCCATGCTAGAAATGTGAAGAGTCGAGCCTTCCAAGAAGGAGATTTGGTCCTTCGAGTGGATCAACAGAAACCACACAAGCTCGCTCCTACTTGGGAAGGCCCCTTCATCGTCACCAAAGTCCTCCACAATGGAGCGTATCATCTTTACAATATCGATCGCCAGATCGATGAGCCACGAGCCTGGAATGCGGAGCTACTCCGCCCCTTTTATACCTAAATTCTCACTCGGATGAGATGTAATAAGAAAAACTCCTGTAGTTTATTTATCAAAGACAAGAGCATTATAATTTTCCCAGTGATTATTATTGTTTTTTGTTTGCGTAAGAAATCCCCAGTGGGTGGATTAGCTGCGAATCCGCTTCGCCTAAGTTTGTAAAAACAATTTCCTACCGAGTGGCGAGCCAGCCTCCCACACGGGGGGCTTAGCTGCGAATCCGTTTATCCTAAGTTTGAAAAAAATCCTACCGAGTGGCGAGCCAGCCTCCCACTCGAGGGCTTAGCTGCGAATCCATTTCGCCTAATTTTGAAAAAATCCTACCGAGTGGAGAGCAATCCTCCCACTCGGGGGCTTAGCTGCAGTCCAGCACTCGCCTAAGTTCTCCCACTTAGAGATTTAGCTGCAGTTAGGCACTCGCCTAAGTTTGAAAAATCCTACCGAGTGGAGAGCAATCCTCCCACTCGGGGGCTTAGCTGCAATCCAGTACTCGCCTAAGTTCTCCCACTCAGAGACTTAGCTACAGTCAGGCACTCGCCTAAGTTTGAAAAATCCTACCGAGTGGAGAGCAATCCTCCCCCTTGGGGGCTTAGCTGCAGTCCAGTACTCGCCTAAGTTCTCCCACCTAGAGACTTAGCTGGAGTCAGGCACTCGCCTATGTTTGAAAAAACCCTACCGAGTGGAGAGCAATCCTCCCACTCGGGGGCTTAGCTGCAGTACAGTACTCGCCTAAGTTCTCCCACCTAGAGACTTAGCTGCAGTCAGGCACTCGCCTAAGTTTGAAAAAATCCTACCGAGTGGAGAGCAATCCTCCCACTCGGGGGCTTAGCTGCAGTCCAGTACTCTCCTAAGTTCTCCCACTCAGAGACTTAGCTGCAGTCAGGCACTCGCCTAAGTTTGAAAAATCCTACCGAGTGGAGAGCAATCCTCCCACTCGGGGGCTTAGCTGCAGTCCAGTACTCGCCTAAGTTCTCCCACCTAGAGACTTAGCTGTAGTCAAGCACTCGCCTAAGTTTGAAAAAAACCCTACCGAGTGGAGAGCAATCCTCCCACTCGGGGGCTTAGCTGCAGTCCAGTACTCTCCTAAGTTCTCCCACCTAGAGACTTAGCTGCAGTCAGGCACTCGCCTAAGTTTGAAAAACCCCTACCGAGTGGAGAGTAATCCTCCCAGTCGGGGGCTTAGCTGCAGTCCAGTACTCGCCTAAGTTCTCCCAAACACATCTCAATCCTCAAGGACGACGAGGGGCAGGTCGACTGCCACCCTTCTCCTGGAGAGCTTCGCCACAAATACAATGTGCGCTCCGTCCCACTCTGTAGTAACAGGGTGTGGGTCGACCGCCGCCCACCCCTGGGGAGGTTCGCCACAAATACAAGGCATGGGTCGACTACTTCCCCCTCCTTCAGAGCTATGCTGCGAATACAGAAAGTTGTCTCGAATAAAGGTTGGGTTCACTCAGCAGGAGATTCATAAAGATATTCAACGGTAAACCAAGTTCAGATAAAATCCTAAAGGTTTTGGATCACGGATCGAGGTACTCGGGCATGCGACCCGAAAAAGTTTAACGGTTACAAAAACCACTCGGCATTCCGAGGCAAATTTAAGGTGGGACATAAGAGTTTGTTCACTCCGTGGGAGGAGGGCTGGCAGGCTTGACGAACTCATCCAAGTCGACGCCGTCGGCTATCCGAGTGGCTGCAGCGATGAAAGTCTCCATAAATGTTCGGAAGTCATGCTTCTAGGTGTTGGCGACCTTGATTGCTGCCAGCTTGTCTTGTCGCACCTCCTTGCAGTGGACACGAACCAAAGACAGAGCCACATCAGTGCCGCACCGAGAAGAAGATTTCTTCCACTCCTGCACTCGGTCAGGGATTCCGTTAAGACGAGTCATCAGAGACACGAGATCATTTTGGAGCGTAGCCTCTGGCCAAAGTGCCGGGTCGATCCGTGACATGGCGACCTTCAGTCGAGCCAAGTAGTCCACGGCACCGTCAATGCGAGATTCCAGTCGGAGCAAATTCATGGCAGCTTCATCTTTCACGGGAGAGTTGATTGGATCCAAACCTGGTTTGATCCGCCCAGTCTCCTCTTCAAAGTTCTGGCAAAACTCTTCATTCATGATCCAAGGATAAGTCAATTTTCATACACTGAGTCGACACAAAAAAAATCAGTCGGAACTAAATGTGCACCTTCAAGCTTGATATACAACTTCTTGGCAAGGCTCCTCAAGTAGCTCTCCAGATCGTCCCCCCTGCGAGCAATGCCTTCCATCTTTTCGTTCAGGTTGAGGTTATCCTTCTTCCAGCGTGTACACTCCCTGTTGGCTTCATTCAGAGCGGTCTTCAGCCTGGTATTCTCTTCTTCTAACTGGCCGACCGAAGCCAGCTTCTGTTCGGCCAGAGCGGTCTTGTCGTCAGCCTCCTTACGGGCAGCAGCCAAGTCCTGATCCTTTTTCGCCAGAGCTTCTCTCAGTTTTTCTGCAAAGAAATGATGATTGATTCGGAAATAGCAGAAGGGTACTCAAGCCTAAAACTAACCAGTCGACAAAATAGTCTTACCTGCGGCGCCGTCTCTGGCCTTTTGCAGCTCTGTCCTGGCCAGCTCCAGATCAAGGTTCAGTTGAATCTGCTGCTTCTCCAAGTCAGCAAAGCGAGCTCCAAGATCGCAAGATTTCTGAAGTCAAAGGGGAGAAGTTATTTTACAGCGAAAAACAACAAAGGCAATAAATACTAAGACTACGGTCGACTGCCAGCAGTCCACCATAGCCTCGGGGACTACACCCAGTGGGTGCACTTAGCGTGCCCCCACCGGTTCTGACCCCACTCGACCGGCCCGCCGAAGTCGAGTCCAAAAAAAAGAGAGAAAGAACTCAGACTACAGTCGACTGCCAGCAGTCCACCGTAGTCTCGGGGACTACACCCAGTGGGTGCACTCAGCGTGCCCCCACCGGTTCTGATCCCACTCGACCAGATCGAGTGGAAGAGACAAACTATACATTCGACAAAATACTAAGACTACAGTCGACTGCCAGCAGTCCACCGTAGTCTCGGGGACTACACCCAGTGGGTGCACTCAGCGTGCCCCCACTAGTCCAAGAATTCAATCGACGCACCCAGTGGGTGTGCAGATGCAAAGATTTTCGGAAAGACTCTTCAGGTAGCATATCCTAACAGAACAAGCGGCAACCAACTAACCTGAACGTTGCTCTGGAGGGCCGAGCTGGCATCATAGGCGGCTTGGCTGGCGTCCCGCACCGCCTTCATCTTCTCCATCATAATGCCCGCTTGACGAATGGCTTCCCTAGCAGCATTCACCTCGTCCTCCGGGACACGATGGGTCGCAAAAATTGAAGGCGGGTCGACAGGGGCCTGAGCAGTTGATGAAGAAGGCAAAACACTCGACAACGGCTCAGCGAAGGTAACAGGACCCCGATTGACGTCGCCAGTGTCCTGAACAACTGGTTCCGCCCTCGGCGTCGTCTGTAGCGCCCCGCTTGCAGGAGCTCGCCTGTTCTTCCTCGTCAAAGGCCTCTCGGGCTCTCCTTCATCATCAGGGAGGTCAATAATGTTGGGAGTTGTGCAAGGTTCAAATTGCCAAAAGCACGTCACCCAATGATGCACGATACAGTTGAATCGACCAAAAAAGATAGTATGGAAGAAATCATACCCGGATTAGAAGTGACCGCATCCTCCATCGCCTCATCATCATCCCTGTAAGCTGAGGTTCCGGAAGTGGCATCGCTAACAATTCCAAAGTTCGTCCAGTTAAAACAAGAAAAACAAACAGTGCGGAGCGTCGAGTGAATACAAGGAGAGACACTCACGCAGAGGCGACAGGGATATCGATCTTGATCTTTGGCAGCGCCTTCCGAGTCTTCGGCTCTGCAACTTTGGGGTGCTTTGGCGCCTTCCTAGTCGGGGTTGGTGAAGAGATCCGAGGGCGCTTCGAAGACTGACCAGCCGGAGCAGTTGCCTTGTCGCGAGCACTCGGTCATTCTTGGTCAAGCTTGGATCGCCTCTCCCTGCGAGGAGGTGACTCGACTTCTTCTCCAGCGCTTGAGTCGTCGCTCCCTCTGTCCCCTTCACCATCGGAAGCCCCCTCGCCGCTTTCGCCGCCACTCGCCTCGCCTTCCAGAGCTTGCTCTTGCTCCCCGTTGGGCATGGAATACATTTCAATAATGGCCTGAAAGAAAGCAGGGATAACAAAGTCAGTCGACGCAATACAGATGGCTGCACGAGTGAACTCAGATTACAAGCAAAAACTCTGAATCAGTCCTGCTCGGGTGCGTGGGACTGGTCAAATGGAGGGACTCTCCTGGCTCCCCTGGGATTGTCCTTATTCCCCGTAATGCCAAACAGCCACTTCTCCAGCGTGTCGTCGTCGACCTCCTCCGGGTGGATCCGAGTGGAGTCTTCAAGACCCGAATACATCCACATCGGATGGTCTCGGGCTTGGAGAGGCTGGATGCGCCGCTGAAGGAAGACCTCCAAGAGATCCATACCAGTGACCCCGTCGTGAATAAGCTGGACCACTCGGTCGACCAGCACCTGCACGTGCTCCTTCTCCTCCGGGAGCACCTTCAAAGGGGAGGGTTTTTCCACTCGGTCCATGGTAAAAGGAGGGAGGCCAGTCGATTGCCCTGGCGTCGACTGGTCTTTGCAGTAGAACCAAGTCGACTGCCATCCGCGAACTGAATCGGGGAGAATCATGGCCGGAAAGGAGCTTTTTCCCCTCGTCTGGATGCCAAGAACCCCACACATCTGGATCACTTGGGTCCTCTCGTAACTCGGATTAGCCCTTTTCACTGTCTGGGAGCGATAAGTGAAGATATGCTTGAAAAGACCCAAGTGAGGTCGACAACCCAAGAAGTTCTCACACAAGGAAATGAACGCGGCAAGATAAACGATTGAGTTGGGGGTAAAATGGTTGAGTTGAGCCCCAAAGAAGTTCAGAAACCCTCGGAAGAAAGGATGAGGAGGCAAGGAAAACCCACGGTCGACGTGGGTGGCAAGAAGAACGCGCTCACCCTCCCGAGGCTGCGGCTCGGATTCCTTCCCCGGAAGCCGCGCCGCGTCGTAGGGGATCAGCCCGCCTTCGGCCAAGTCGTCGAGGTCGTCTTGGCAGATCCTCGAGTGGATCCAGTCGCCCTGGATCCAGCCCTTCGGCAGGCCAGACCGCGAGGAAGATCCGCCCCGGCGGGCCGCCTTCCCCTTCGACTTTGCCGTCGCCTTCTTGGCCCGCTCCAGAGCCGCTGTCTTCTCCCTCCCCATTGTCACCGGCGAGGCGCATGCGGTGCGGTGGTGTTAGGGCGAGAGCGAGCGCGGCGAAGGGACGTGAGGGAGAGAAGAGGTAATGGGATGCACTGCTCGGGGGACTCCGGTCCAGGCGCTTTATATCAGGCCACTCCCGAGTGGCTGACGGGTAGGCCTAGGCGGCCCTGTCAAATCCCGCAATGACCGCACGAGCGATACGTGGCGAAAAAGGTGGCGCGGGGATCGAGGCGGCTCCGCTCTATCTCGTCCGGTTACTGCGGCCTCCCCCATCCCGCACGCTTCCCAAAATTCGGATCCCACTAAATCCGCAGGCAGCGAATAACTTTTCAGACCAAGGATCTCCTCCACACCATCACTCGGAGCCTTACAAGTAAAGAAACCCACTCGACGAGGAATTAAGAATGGATCAAGGCGACTGGAAAGGAAGTTGCTGCCATCACTCAGGCCCGTTGATCTGAAACTAGATATGCTCACGACATGAAAAACAAGTCGGAGAAGCTCTCAAATCCTTCCCCACTCAAACCTCGATCCATTCGGGGGCTAATGATGAAGCTATGTACCTAGGGTAGGGTCATGGACCTATCCTACCTACCCTACTCGAGGACATCTCTAGAAGAAATCACCTTTCAATGGACTTGAAGGTGTTCCACTCGACAGACTCGAAGACACTCGACAGACTTGAAGACACTCGACCAAGAAGCAATCACTCGACCAAGATCCAACCACTCGACGGCCAAGAGACCTAAAGTCACTCCGCACGCTAACGGTCGGTCATTAAATAGCTTTTTATGGTCATCATAGCACTTTATTACTAGCGTTACCAGTAACGCCTGGCCTTAATGTACATTGAACCCTTGGTAACATGGGCTGGCCGGGGGCCTTGCGCACTCTATATAAGCCACCCCCTCCAAGACAAGGGTTCGCACCTCTGTAACTCATACACGCATAATCCAGTCGACCGCCTCCGGGCTCCGAGACGTACGGCTATTACTTACTCCGAGAAGGGCCTGAACTCGTAAACCTTGCGTGCTTACAACTTCTCAACAGCTAAGATCCTGCCTCTCCATACGTACCCTCCTACATCACTGTCAGGCTTAGAACCACGACACACGCCATTTGGCTCTAGGTGCCAAGAAATGGTGTCTTGCTCCATGGAAGAGGCACTAGTAGAAAACAGGGCTTTGGTTCGAGCCTGCCAAGCACATTAGTCCCGGTTCAGTCACGAACCAGGACCCATGCGGGGCATACGTCCCGGTTCGTGTGCCCAGGGGCCCGGCCGGGCCTCGGGAGGCATTTTTCCCGGTTTATGTGGACCCATTTATCCCGGTTCTAGGCACGAACCGGGACCAATGGCCTCGCTCCTGGCCCACAGTCATTGGTACCGGTTTGTGCCTAGAACCGGGATAGAAGGGGGGCATTTAGTCCTTGTTCCAGCCACAAACCGGGACAAATGAGTTACCTATATATACCCCCTCGCCGGCGAGTAGAGCAGTCCACAGTGCTCTGATTTTTTGGCCAGCGAGGGGAGGGCATTTGGGTGCTCTAGCTCACCTCCTACGCATATGAGGTGTTCGATGAAATGCCCGAGCCACACTAGTTAAGTTTTCTCCTCTCGAAGCTCGACCTCCGAGCTCCATTTTCCCCAAGATTTGTCTAGGTTTAGCGGTCCGTCACACCCCGTCCCCGTCTTCACCGCCGTCGATCGCCCGCGCCGATCTCGTCGCCGGCACCACCCTGGTGAGCCTCTTATTCTTATCTTCTTTCTGAAAGAAAAAAAATCTTACTTTAGATAGATACTTGTCTAATTTTCTTACTTTTGACAAACATAATTATATATATATATATATATATATATATATATATATATATATATATATATATATATATAATGCACACAGATGAACCGACAATGGATGTACGGTGACAGATACACCTCCGAGTACAATAAGGGCCTGCATAATTTTCTCGAAGTGGCTAAGGCAAACAAGCAGAATGGTTTTATGTGTTGTCCATGCCCTAATTGTGGGAATATGAAGTTTTACTCTAACCGGAAAATCCTTCACACCCACCTACTTTATAAGGGTTTCATGCCACACTATAATGTTTGGACGAGGCACGGAGAAATAGGGGTTATGATGGAAGACAACGAAGAAGAAGAGGACGATGACAACTATGTGCTCCCTAAATACGGTGATGCTGCAACGGGGGAAGCTGCTGAAGTTCAAGAGGAACCAGACGATGTGCCCGATGATGATGATCTCCGCTGGGTCATTGTCGATGCAAGGACACAATGCGGAAGTCAAAAGGAAAAGCTGAAGTTCGATCGCATGTTAGAGGATCACAAAAAAGGGTTGTACCCCAATTGCAAAGATGGCAACACAAAGCTCGGTACCATACTGGAATTGCTGCAGTGGAAGGCAGAGAATGCTGCGCCTGACAAAGGATTTGAGAAGCTACTGAAAATATTGAAGAAGAAGCTTCCAAAGGATAACGAATTGCCCGACAGTACGTATGCAAGAAAGAAGGTCATATGTCCTCTAGGATTGGAGGTGCAGAAGATACATGCATGCCCTAATGACTGCATCCTCTACCGCGGTGCGTACAAGGATTTGAATTCATGCCCAGTATGCGGTCATTGCAGTATAAGATCAGACGAGATGACCCTGGTGATGTTGAGGCGAGCCCCCCAGGAAGAGGGTTCTTGCAAAGGTGATGTGGTATGCTCCTATAATACCACGGTTTAAATGTCTGTTCAGAAACGAAGAGCATGTCAAGTTGATGCGATGGCGCAGAGAGGGCCGTAAGAAAGACGGGAAGTTGAGAGCACCCGCTGACGGGTCGCAGTGGAGAAAATTCGAGAGAAAGTACTGGGCTGAGTTTGCAATTGACCCAAGGAACGTGTGGTTTGGTTTAAGCGCGGATGGCATTAATCCTTTCGGGGAGCAGAGCAGCAATCACAACACCTGGCCTGTGACTCTATGTATGTATAACCTTCCTCCTTGGATGTGCATGAAGCGGAAGTTCATTATGATGCCAGTTCTCATCCAAGGCCCTAAGCAACCCGGCAACGACATTGATGTGCACCTAAGTGTTGGGGAACATAGTAATTTCAAAAAAATTTCCTACGCACACGCAAGATCATGGTGATGCATAGCAACGAGAGGGGAGAGTGTGATCTACGTACCCTTGTAGATCGACAACGGAAGCGTTTGGTTGATGTAGTCGTACGTCTCCACGGTCCGACCGATCAAGCACCGAAACTACGGCACCTCCAAGTTCTAGCACACGTTCAGCTCGATGACGATCCCCGGGCTCCGATCCAGCAAAGCGTCGGGGAAGAGTTCCGTCAGCACGACGGCGTGGTGACAATCTTGATGTACTACCGTCGCAGGGCTTCGCCTAAGCACTCCTACAATATGACCGAGGTGGAATATGGTGGAGGGGGGCACCGCACACGGCTAAGGAACGATCACGAAGATCAACTTGTGTGTCTAGGGGTGCCCCCTGCCCCCGTATATAAAGGAGCAAGGGGAGGGGGCCGGCCGGCCCCTATAGGCGCGCCAGGAGGAGTCCTCCTCCTAGTAGGAGTAGGACTCCTACTAGGTGGGGGAAAGAACTGGGGAGGAAGAGGGAAATGGGGGCGCCGCCCCCCTCTCCTAGTCCAATTCGGACCAGGGGGGAGGAGGCGCGCGGCCCACCTCTGGCAGCCCCTCTCTCTCTCTCCACTAAGGCCCATATGGCCCATTACTTCTCCCGGGGGGGGGGGGGTTCCGGTAACCCTCCGGCTCTCCGGTTTTCTCTGAAATCACCCGGAACACTTCCGGTGTCCGAATATGGCCGTCCAATATATCAATATTTATGTGTCGACCATTTCGAGACTCCTCGTCATGTCCGTGATCACATCCGGGACTCCGAACTAACTTCGGTACATCAAAACTCATAAACTCATAATATAACTGTCATCGAAACCTTAAGCGTGCGGACCCTACGGGTTCGAGAACAATGTAGACATGACCGAGACACGTCTCCGGTCAATAACCGATAGCGGAACCTGGATGCTCATATTGGCTCCTACATATTCTATGAAGATCTTTATCGGTCAGACCGCATAACAACATACGTTGTTCCCTTTGTCATCGGTATGTTACTTGCCCGAGATTCGATCGTCGGTATCTCAATACCTAGTTCAATCTTGTTACCGGCAAGTCTCTTTACTCGCTTCGTAATACATCATCTCACAACTAACTCATTAGTTGCAATGCTTGCAAGGCTTATGTGATGTGCATTACCGAGAGGGCCCAAAGATAGCTCTCCGACAATCGGAGTGACAAATCCTAATCTCGAAATACGCCAACCCAACATGTACCTTTGGAGACACCTGTAGAGCACCTTTATAATCACCCATTTATGTTGTGATGTTCGGTAGCACACAAAGTGTTCCTCCGGCAAACGGGAGTTGCATAATCTCATAGTCATAGGAACATGTATAAGTCATGAAGAAAGCAATAGCAACATACTAAACGATCGGGTGCTAAGCTAATGGAATGGGTCATGTCAATCAGATCATTCACCTAATGATGTGATCTCGTTAATCAAATAACAACTCCTTGTTCATGGTTAGGAAACATAACCATCTTTGATTAACGAGCTAGTCAAGTAGAGGCATACTAGTGACACTTTGTTTGTCTATGTATTCACACATGCATTATGTTTCCGGTTAATACAGTTCTAGCATGAATAATAAACATTTATCATGATATAAGGAAATAAATAATAACTTTATTATTGCCTCTAGGGCATATTTCCTTCAGTCTCCCACTTGCACTAGAGTCAATAATCTATATTACACAGTAATGATTCTAACACCCATGGAGCCTTGGTGCTGATCATGTTTTGCTCGTGGAAGAGGCTTAGTCAACGGGTCTGCAACATTCAGATCCGTATGTATCTTGCAAATCTCTATGTCTCCCACCTGGGCTAGATCCGGATGGAATTGAAGCGTCTCTTGATGTGCTTGGTTCTCTTGTGAAATCTGGATTCCTTTGCCAAGGCAATTGCACCAGTATTGTCACAAAAGATTTTCATTGGACCCGATGCACTAGGTATGACACCTAGATCGGATATGAACTCCTTCATCCAGACTCCTTCATTTGCTGCTTCCGAAGCAGCTATGTACTCCGCTTCACATGTAGATCCCGCTACAACGCTTTGTTTAGAACTGCACCAACTGACAGCTCCACCGTTTAATGTAAACACGTATCCGGTTTGCGATTTAGAATCGTCCGGGTCAGTGTCAAAGCTTGCATCAACATAACCTTTTACGATGAGCTTTTTGTCACCTCCATATATGAGAAACATATCCTTAGTCATTTTCAGGTATTTCAGGATGTTCTTGACCGCTGTCCAATGATCCACTCCTGGATTACTTTGGTACCTCCCTGCTAGACTTATAGCAAGGCACACATCAGGTCTGGTACACAGCATTGCATACATGATAGAGCCTATGGCTGAAGCATAGGGAACATCTTTCATATTCTCTCTATCTTCTACAGTGGTCGGGCATTGAGTCTTACTCAACTTCACACCTTGTAACAGAGGCAAGAACCCTTTCTTTGCTTGATCCATTTTGAACTTCTTCAAAACTTTGTCAAGGTATGTGCTTTGTGAAAGTCCAATTAAGCGTCTTGATCTATTTCTATAGATCTTAATGCCTAATATGTAAGCAGCTTCATCGAGGTCTTTCATTGAAAAACTCTTATTCAAGTATCCCTTTATGCTATCCAGAAATTCTATATCATTTCCAATTAGTAATATGTCATCTACATATAATATCACAAATTCTATAGAGCTCCCACTCACTTTCTTGTAAATACAGGCTTCTCCAGAAGTCTGTATAAAACCAAATGCTTTGATCACACTATCAAAGCGTTTATTCCAACTCTGAGAGGCTTGCACCAGTCCATAAATGGATCGCTGGAGCTTGCACACTTTGTTAGCTCCCTTTGGATCGACAAAACCTTCTGGTTGCATCATATACAACTCTTCTTCCAGAAATCCATTCAGGAATGCAGTTTTGACATCCATCTGCCAAATTTCATAATCATAAAATGCGGCAATTGCTAACATGATTCGGACAGACTTAAGCATCGCTACGGGTGAGAAGGTCTCATCGTAGTCAATCCCTTGAACTTGCCGAAAACCTTTTGCGACAAGTCGAGCTTTGTAGACAGTAATATTACCGTCAGCGTCAGTCTTCTTCTTGAAGATCCATTTATTCTCAATTTCTTGCCGATCATCGGGCAAGTCAACCAAAGTCCACACTTTGTTCTCATACATGGGTCCCATCTCAAATTTCACGGCTTCAAGCCATTTTGCGGAATCTGGGCTCACCATCGCTTCTTCATAGTTCGTAGGTTCATCATGATCTAGTAGCATGACTTCCAGAACAGGATTACCGTACCACTCTGGCGCGGATCTCACTCTAGTTGATCTACGAGGTTCAGTAGTATCTTGTTCTGAAGTTTCATGATCATCATCATTAGCTTCCTCACTAACTGGTGTAGGTGTCACAGAAACAGTTTTCTGTGATGCACTACTTTCCAATAAGGGAGCAGGTACAGTTACCTCGTCAAGTTCTACTTTCCTCCCACTCACTTCTTTCAAGAGAAACTCCTTCTCTAGAAAGTTTCCGAACTTAGCAACAAAAGTTTTTCCTTCGGATCTGTGATAGAAGGTGTATCCAATAGTTTCCTTTGGATATCCTATGAAGACACATTTCTCCGATTTGGGTTCGAGCTTATCAGGTTGAAGCTTTTTCACATAAGCATCGCAGCCCCAAACTTTCAGAAACGACAACTTTGGTTTCTTGCCAAACCACAGTTCATAAGGCTTTGTCTCAACGGATTTTGATGGTGCCCTATTTAACGTGAATGCGGCCGTCTCTAGAGCGTATCCCCAAAACGATAGCGGTAAATCAGTAAGAGGCATCATAGATTGCACCATATCTAGTAAAGTACGATTACGACGTTCAGACACACCATTACGCTGTGGTGTTCTGGGTGGCGTGAGTTGCGAAACTATTCCACAATTTTTCAAATGTACACCAAACTCGTAACTCAAATATTCTCCTCCACGATCAGATCGTAGGAATTTTATTTTCTTGTTACTATGATTTTGTACTTCACTCTGAATTTCTTTGAACTTTTCAAATGTTTCAGACTTGTGTTTCATTAAGTAGATATACCCATATCTGCTTAAGTCATCTGTGAAGGTGAGAAAATAACGATATCCGCCACGAGCCTCAATATTCATCGGACCACATACATCTGTATGTATGATTTCCAACAAATCTGTTGCTCTCTCCATAGTACCAGAGAACGGTGTTTTAGTCATCTTGCCCATGAGGCACGGTTCGCAAGTACCAAGTGATTCATAATCAAGTAGTTCCAAAAGTCCATCAGTATGGAGTTTCTTCATGCGCTTTACACCGATATGACCTAAGTGGCAGTGCCACAAATAAGTTGCACTATCATTATTAACTCTGCATCTTTTAGCTTCAACACTATGAATATGTGTGTCACTACTATCGAGATTCATCAAAAATAGACCACTCTTTAAGGGTGCATGACCATAAAAGATATTACTCATATAAATAGAACAACCATTATTCTCAGATTTAAATGAATAACCGTCTCGCATCAAACAAGATCCAGATATAATGTTCATGCTTAACACTAGCACCAAATAACAATTATTTAGGTCTAATATTAACCCCGAAGGTAGATGTAGAGGTAGCGTGCCGACTGCGATCACATCGACTTTGGAACCGTTTCGCACGCGCATCGTCACCTCGTCCTTAGCTAATCTTCGCTTAACCCGTAGTCCCTGTTTCGAGTTGCAAATATTAGCAACAGAACCGTATCAAATACCCAGGTGCTACTGCGAGCATTAGTAAGGTACACATCAATAACATGTATATCACATATACCTTTGTTCACCTTGCCATCCTTCTTATCCGCCAAATACTTGGGGCAGTTTCGCTTCCAGTGACCAGTCTGCTTGTAGTAGAAGCACTTAGTTTCAGGCTTAGGTCCAGGTTTGGGTTTCTTCTCTTGAGTAGCAACTTGCTTGCCGTTCTTTTTGAAGTTCCCCTTCTTCTTCTTCCCTTTGCCCTTTTTCTTGAAACTAGTGGTCTTGTTGACCACCAACACTTGATGCTCCTTCTTGATTTCTACCTCCGCAGCTTTCAGCATTGCGAAGAGCTCGGGAATAGTCTTATTCATCCCTTGCACATTATAATTCATCACGAAGCTCTTGTAGCTTGGTGGCAGTGATGGGAGAATTCTGTCGATGACGCAATCATCTGGAAGATTAACTCCCAACTGAATCAAGTGATTATTATACCCAGACATTTTGAGTATATGCTCACTGACAGAACTGTTCTCCTCCATCTTGCAGCTATAGAACTTATTGGAGACTTCATATCTCTCAATCTGGGCATTTGCTTGAAATGTTAACTTCAACTCCTGGAACATCTCATATGCTCCATGATGTTTAAAACGTCGTTGAAGTCCCGATTCTAAGCCGTAAAGCATGGCACACTGAACTATCGAGTAGTCATCAGCTTTGCTCTGCCAGACGTTCATAACATCTGGTGTTGCTCCAGCAGCAGGCCTAGCACCTAGCGGTGCTTCCAGGACGTAATTCTTCTGTGCAGCAATGAGGATAATCCTCAAGTTACGGACCCAGTCCGTGTAATTGCTACCATCATGTTTCAACTTTGCTTTCTCAAGAACGCATTAAAATTCAACGGAACAATAGCACGAGCCATCTATCTACAATCAAGCATAAACAAGCAAGATATTATCAGGTACTAAGTTTCATGATAAATTTAGGTTCAATTAATTTACTTAAAGAACTCCCACTTAGATAGACATCCCTCTAATCCTCTAAGTGATTACGTGATCCAAATCAACTAAAAAATGTCCGATCATCACGTGAGATGGAGTAGTTTCATTGGTGAACATCACTATGTTGATCATATCTACTATATGATTCCCGCTCGACCTTTCGGTCTCCGTGTTCCGAGGCCATATCTGTATATGCTTGGCTCGTCAAGTATAACCTGAGTATTCCGCGTGTGCAACTGTTTTACACCCGTTGTATTTGAACGTAGAGCCTATCACACCCGATCATCACGTGGTGTCTCAGCACGAAGAACTTTCGCAATGGTGCATACTCAGGGAGAACACTTCTTGATAATTAGTGAGAGATCAACTTATAATGCTACCGTCAATCAAAGCAAGATAAGATGCATAAAAGATAAACATCACATGCAATCAATATAAGTGATATGATATGGCCATCATCATCTTGTGCTTGTGATCTCCATCGAAGCACCGTCGTGATCACCATCGTCACTGGCGCGACACCTTGATCTCCATCGTAGTGTCGTTGTTGTCACGCCAATCTTATGCTTCCACGACTATCGCTACCGCTTAGTGATAAAGTAAAGCATTACAACGCGATTGCATTGCATACAATAAAGCGACAACCATATGGCTCCTGCCAGTTGCCGATAACTCGGTTACAAAACATGATCATCTCATACAATAAAATTTAGCATCATGTCTTGACCATATCACATCACAACATGCCCTGCAAAAACAAGTTAGACGTCCTCTACTTTGTTGTTGCAAGTTTTACGTGGCTGCTACGGGCTTAAGCAAGAACCAATCTTACCTACGCATCAAAACCACAACGATAGTTTGTCAAGTTGGTGCTGTTTTAACCTTCGCAAGGACCGGGCATAGCCACACTCAGTTCAACTAAAGTTGAAACTGTCACCCGTAAGCCACCTATGTGCAAAGCACGTCGGGAGAACCGGTCTCGCGTAAGTGTACGCGTAATGTCGGTCCGGGACGCTTCGTCCAACAATACCGCCGAACCAAAGTATGACATGCTGGTAAGAAGTATGACTTATATCGCCCACAACTCACTTGTGTTCTACTCGTGCATATAACATCAACATATAAAACCTAGGCTCGGATGCCACTATTGGGGAACGTAGTAATTTCAAAAAAAATTCCTACGCACACGCAAGATCATGGTGATGCATAGCAACGAGAGGGGAGAGTGTGATCTACGTACCCTTGTAGATCGCCAACGGAAGCGTTTGGTTGATGTAGTCGTACGTATCCACGGTCCGACCGATCAAGCACCGAAACTACGGCACCTCCGAGTTCTAGCACACGTTCAGCTCGATGACGATCCCCGGGCTCCGATCCAGCAAAGCGTTGGGGAAGAGTTCCATCAACACGACAGCGTGGTGACAATCTTGATGTACTACCGTCGCAGGGCTTCGCCTAGGCACTGCTACAATATGACCGAGGTGGAATATGGTGGAGGGGGGCACCGCACACGGCTAAGGAACGATCACGAAGATCAACTTGTGTGTCTAGGGGTGCCCCCCTGCCCCTGTATATAAAGGAGCAAGGGGAGGAGGCCGGCCGGCCCCTATAGGCGCGCCAGGAGGAGTCCTCCTCCTAGTAGGAGTAGGACTCCTACTAGGAGGGGGAAAGAAGTGGGGAGGAAGAGGGAAAGGGGGGCGCCGCCCCCCTCTCATAGTCCAATTCGGATCAGGGGGGAGGAGGCACGCAGCCCACCTCTGGCAGCCTCTCTCTCTCTCCACTAAGGCCCATATGGCCCATTACTTCTCCCGGGGGGGGGGGGTTCCGGTAACCCTCCGGCTCTCCGGTTTTCTCCGAAATCACCCGGAACACTTCCGGTGTCCGAATATGGCCGTCCAATATATCAATCTTTATGTCTTGACCATTTCAAGACTCCTCATCATGTCCGTGATCACATCCGGGACTCCGAAATAACTTCGGTACATCAAAACTCATAAACTCATAATATAACTGTCATCGAAACCTTAAGCGTGCGGACCCTACGGGTTCGAGAACAATGTAGACATGACCGAGACACGTCTCCGGTCAATAACCAATAGCGGAACCTGGATGCTCATATTGGCTCCTACATATTCTACGAAGATCTTTGTCGGTCAGACCGCATAACAATATACGTTGTTCCCTTTGTCATCGGTATGTTACTTGCCCGAGATTGGATCGTCGGTATCTCAATACCTAGTTCAATCTCGTTACCGGCAAGTCTCTTTACTCGTTTCGTAATACATCATCTCGCAACTAACTCATTAGTTGCAATGCTTGCAAGGCTTATGTGATGTGCATTACCGAGAGGGCCCAGAGATACCTCTCCGACAATCGGAGTGACAAATCCTAATCTCGAAATACACCAACCCAACATGTACCTTTGGAGACACCTGTAGAGCACCTTTATAATCACCCATTTACGTTGTGACGTTTGGTAGCACACAAAGTGTTCCTCCGGCAAACAGGAGTTGCATAATCACATAGTCATAGGAACATGTATAAGTCATGAAGAAAGCAATAGCAACATACTAAACGATCGGGTGCTAAGCTAATGGAATGGGTCATGTCAATCAGATCATTCACCTAATGATGTGATCTCGTTAATCAAATAACAACTCCTTTTTCATGGTTAGGAAACATAACCATCTTTGATTAACGAGCTAGTCAAGTAGAGGCATACTAGTGACACTCTGTTTGTCTATGTATTCACACATGCATTATGTTTCTGGTTAATACAGTTCTAGCATGAATAATAAACATTTATCATGATATAAGGAAATAAATAATAACTTTATTATTTCCTCTAGGGCATATTTCCTTCACTAAGGCCATTAGTTG
This sequence comes from Triticum aestivum, assembly GCF_018294505.1. Classification (NCBI taxonomy): domain Eukaryota; kingdom Viridiplantae; phylum Streptophyta; class Magnoliopsida; order Poales; family Poaceae; genus Triticum; species Triticum aestivum. The sequence continues at coordinate 1,758,568 of NC_057806.1, forward strand.
AAGAACTTATACAACTATGGAATGGAAACGGTGTACGTGTGTGGGATGAGCACAAACAGCAGGAATTTAACCTGCATGCATTCCTGTTTGTAACCATCAATGATTGGCCTGCTCTCAGTAACCTTTCAGGACAGACAAACAAGGGATACCATGCATGCACGCACTGTTTAGTTGACACCGAAAGTATACACCTGGACAAATGCAGGAAGAATGTGTACTTGGGCCATCGTCGACTTCTTTCGACCAACCATTAATGTTGAAAGAAAGTCAAGCATTTCAAAGGTGAGGCAGATCACCGGAAGAAGCCTGCCATGTGTAACGATGGTCATATACTTGCTATGGTCAACGATTTACATGCAATCTTTGGAAAGGGTCCCGGCGGACTAGCTGTTTTGAATGACGCTGAGGGACACACACCCATGTGGAAGAAGAAATCTATATTTTGGGACCTACCCTACTGGAAAGTCCTAGAGGTCCGCTCCTCAATCGACGTGATGCACGTGACGAAGAACCTTTGCGTGAACCTGCTAGGCTTCTTGGGCGTGTATGGGAAGACAAGAGATACACATGAGGCACGGAAGGACCTGCAACGTTTGCAAGAAAAAGATGGCATGCCTCCAAAGCAGTATAAAGGTCCTGCCAGCTACGCTCTTACCAAAGAAGCGGTGGAAATCTTCTTTGAATGCCTGCTCAGTATGAAGGTCCCGACTGGCTTCTCGTCGAATATAAAGGGAATAATAAATATGCCACAGAAAAAGTTCCAGAACCTAAAGTCTCATGACTGCCACGTGATTATGACGCAACTACTTCCGGTATCATTGAGGGGGATTCTACCGGAAAACATCCGATTAGCCATTGTGAAGCTATGTGCAGTCCTCAATGCAATCTCTCAGAAGGTGATTGATCCAAAAATCATACCAAGGCTAAGGAGTGATGTGGCCAATGTCTTGTCTGTTTCGAGCTGGTGTTCCCACCATCCTTCTTCAATATCATGACGTACGTCCTAGTTCATCTAGTCGACGAGATTGTCATTCCGGGGCCCGTATTTCTACACAATATGTTCCCCTTTGAGAGGTTCATGGGAATCCTAAAGAAATATGCCTGTAACCGCGCTAGGCCAGAAGGAAGCATCTCCATGGGCCATCAAACAGAGGATGTCATTGGGTTTTGTGTTGACTTCATTCCCGGCCTTAAGAAGATAGGTCTCCCTAAATCGCGGTATGATGGGAGACTGACTGGAAAAGGAACGGTAGGAGCGGACTCAATAATATGCAGGGACGGGCATTCTTGGTCTCAAGCACACTACACAGTTCTACAGAACTCTACCTTGGTGACCCCGTATGTCAATGAACACAAGAACAGTCTACGCTCCAAACACCTAGAGCAGTGTGACGACTGGATTACATGTGAACACATCAGGACTTCCAGCAGTTGGTTGGAAACACGTCTCAGAGGTAACAACACTGTTTGTGATGAGTTGTAATCGTTGTCCAAGGGACCATCTTTGACTGTATTAACTTACAAAGGATACGAGATAAATGGGAATACATTTTACACGGTCGCCCAAGATCAAAAGAGCACCAACCAAAACAGCGGTGTCCGCTTTGATGCAGCAACCGAGAGGGGAAAGGACACATATTATGGTTACATAGTGGACATATGGGAACTTGACTACGGACATGATTTTAAGGTCCCTTTGTTTAAGTGCAAATGGGTCAATCTATCAGGAGGCGGGGTACAGGTAGACCCACAGTACGGAATGACAACACTGGATCTGAACAATCTTGGGTACACTAACGAACCATTCGTCCTAACCAATGATATGGCACAGGTTATCTATGTGAAGGACATGTCTACCAAACCGAGAAAAAGAAAAGATAAGGAATTGAATACATCATAAGATGAGCCAAAGCGCCACATAGTTCTTTCAGGAAAAAGGGACATCGTGGGAGTGGAGGGCAAGACAGACATGTCCGGAGATTATGAAAAGTTTCATGAAATTCCTCCCTTCAAAGTCAAGGCTGGCCCAAGCATCCTGATAAACGATGAAGATTATCCATGGTTACGGCGGAATAAGCAAAGGACACAACCGAAGAAAAAGTGAAGACTTTCTCTCCACAACTATTATGATGATACCATGCCAACTTTCAACCTTTTCCTAGTTCATTTGAAATGCCTGTTGTAACAGACGTGTTTCCGTATGAAACCTGGATATCTCGAAACAAATTGTCCGTTTTGTACACGGAGTGCATCAAATTTTTTCCGTAACCCTCTCAACTTTTCAGCACATGCTATGTGGGTGAAATGATGATACCATGCCAAGTTTCAACCTTTTCGTAGTTCATTTGAAATGCTTTTCAATTTCAGGGTCTTATAGCTAAAAAAAATTAGTAAATGCATGAAAAATAACAAATGAAGTCAGAAAGGGTTGAAAATTGATGATGTGGCTTTGAATGTAGCATTTTGAACACACAAGAAGTCTGGAGTTGTAATAAGTTATTAAAAATAAAAGAGAGGCGCAATGCTCACCTGCACGTTGCTTACCTTTTATAAACCTCCAATATTATTGAAAGTAAAATTATATAGAATTTATGCAGCTAAAATTATCAAAGTATGTTCTGTTCAAAACATTGAAAGCAAAAAGAATTTTCATAAAGAAATTTTTTGTTTAGAAACTTTCATAGCAAAAATAATTATCATAAAGATTTCTTTTTTTAGAAACTAAAATTGGAAAATTAATGGCACTAACAGAAAGTTTATAATTTTTATTACCTAAAACCAAAAAGAATAACTGAAAAACTAGTAAGTATTTTGCTGTAAGTAGAAACAAAATAAGATAAATAAAACAAAAAGAAAGAAAAAAACTGGAAAAAATAATGGCACTAACAGAAAGTTTATAATATTTATTACCTAAAACCAAAAAGAATAACTGAAAAACTAGTAAGTATTTTGATGTAAGTAGAAACAAAATAAAATAAATAAAACAAAAAAGAAAGCAAAAAACTGGAAAAAATAATGGCACTAACAAAAAGTTTATAGTTTTTCTTACCTAAAACCAAAAAGAATAACTGAAAAAGTAGTAAGTATTTTGCTCTAAGTAGAAACAAAATAAAATAAATAAAACAAAAAAAGCAAAAAAAACTGGAAAAAAATAATAAAAAAGTGCCACCCTACTGGGCCACCACGGCCTGCATACGACTAGAAACCCGCTAGTTGGGCCAGGATGCAGGCCCACAATAGGCCCAGTAGGCCCACAAGCACAGAGAGAGGATTTAGGCTCGTAAGCCTGTAGTAGGGAGGAGCTCGAAGTGGTCAGCTCAGCAGGGCTTATAAACCACTCCGAGCCCCTCTCAACTAGCGAGGTGGGACTAAACATAGCACCGCACCGTGCCAGCACAGGACCTTAGGTCCCGGTTGGTGCCACCAACCACGACTAATGGGCGGCATTGGTACCGGTTGGTGGCACCAACCGGGACCAATGACCTTCTTTGGTCCCGATTCGTGCCACCAACTGGGACCAAAGGTCGACCTTTGGTCCCAGTTGGTGGCACAAACCGGGACGAAGGGGTAATTTGTCCCGGTTGGTTCCACGAACCGGGATCAGAGCTCTGCCTATACATACAGCACTTGTCAAAATTTTCATTCACTTCCTCCCTGACGACGTTGACGACACATCGACGCTGCCAGGCTACCCTGCCGTCGCCCGTGCCTCGTCCTCGCCGTCACCGTCGCCATTGCCGTCACCGTCCCCGACCCTGCGCGCCCCTGCCCCGCCCCCGAGCGCGCCGGCCGGCCACGCCCCTGCCCCGACCAGGCCCACTGTCGCTGTCGCCGTGCCCTCGCTGCCCCCGCCGTCGCCGTCACCGTGCTCCCCCGCTGTGAGCTGCCGCACTTGTCAAATTAATTTTGTGATGATATTTTGTGTTCATATATATAATGTACATATGTATGTGGATATATGTATGTGTGGATGTGGCTATGTACGTACGGATATAATGTTCATATATGTATTAATTTTTTATTTAGGATGTTAATTAGTAGATATTAATTTTGTTCAGATATGTATGGATGCATGTGGCTATGTATGTATGTGTGGTTATAAGAATAGGAAGAAGGAGGAGAAGAAGGAGGAGAAGAAAGAGAAGAAGAGGAGAGAAGAAGAGGAGAAATAAATAAGAAGAGAAAAAGAAGAAAAAAAAGGAGAAGAAGAAATGAATAGAGGAGAAGAAGAAAAAATAGAATATTGTATTTTTTTTCTTCTTCTCCTCTATTCCTTTCTTCTTCTCTATTCCTTTCTTCTTCTCCTCTTTTTTTTCTTCGATCTTCTCCTCTGTTCCTTTCTTCTTCTCCTCTTTTTTTCTTCTTCTTCCTCTTCTTATTTTTTATCAGGTATGTTGTTGTCGATATACCCCCTCCCCGATAACTTTGACATGAGGGGGGGGGGGCAATAAATAATAGAACTAGTTAAACTAGTTTATTTTTAGTAAGTACTACTTTATTTTATTTATAATAAGTGCTTAGTAGTTGAACTAGTTGATTTAATAAAACTACTTTATTTTACTATAGAAGTAGTTTATTTTTTAGTAAGTACTACTTTATTTTATTTATTGTAAGTGTTTAGTAGTTGAACTAGTTGATTTAATAATAGTACTTTATTTTACTATAGAAGTAGTTTATTTTTAGTAAGTACTACTTTATTTTACTATAGAAGTAGTTTATTTTTAGTAAGTACTACCTTATTTTATTTATATTAAGTGCTTATTAGTAGTTCAACTAGTTGATTTAATAAAACTATTTTATTTTACCATATATAGAAGTTGTTTATTTTTAGCAAGAGAATTAATAGAACTAGTCTATTTTTTTAGTTCAAGCAATTATTCCCGCATCGACGTCGTCGACGATGCCTATCCCGCATCCTCGTCGTCGACTCGGCGGAGGAGGCCGGCTTGATCAGAGGGGCCATGTCCGGGACTGGGCTCCGCCGGGCTTGTATTGGGAGGTGCTACCTTCCGGGGGTGTAGGTTGGTGAGGAACCAGCCCGTCGTTGACCCGATCCTTGTTTGGTGGTGGTCGCGTGGGCCAGTGACGGTGCCGAGGCTTCCAGACACCGCGGAGGTGGTACGTCACCGTGTCAGCGAGGAGGACGAGCACGTCCGTCGCTACATGGTTGCGTTGGAGGGCAGGTTCGACAATACCTGGCAGGTTCTTCAGGGATCTCACTGGAGCTATGATCCTGTGATGGTTCCTTCTCTTTGGCGATGCTATATGTATGATAGTATTCGAGGTGTATTAGTGATAATATTCGACGATGTACGGACGCAAGAGATGATGTAGTTTTTCTTATAATTGAATGCATGGTAATTTGAATACTACTTTATTTTATGATTTGGTTTTGCTTATTGACTGCTCAAATTGGAAAAGTACTCCTACTTTGAATGCTAAAATTGCAGAGCACTATGCAAGGAGTATGCATTTGATTAGTTGATAGCCTATAGGGTTTTTGTTTTTGCAGAAATCTAGGAGCCCCTCCATCATCCCCGCCAGCGTCCCCGTCACCGACCCCCCTCCGACCTCGATCGAGGTGAGACCAGCCAAATCTCCATGTCAATATGAGTCCTGTAAGATATTTGTAATTTTTTTCTCATATATTCAACCATTGAAATGTAATGGCCATCAAGTATGAATGCTCATATGATGTAGATAAAAACATGTATATTTCTGTCGAGTCTCCACCATATATGAGAGGACGAAGAATCCCGACTATTGTCGTGAGGGTCGCTTCTCCTTCGTTCCCGTGTGCTAGAAAATTTGGTGTAATGCACTCGGAAACGAAAGGAGGAGCTACCATCACCGACGGTCGCAATGTCAGAGATGGATAATAATGATCTAATTTAGGTTTTTAAGTACATATATTTAATTGTAAGTTTAATATTTGAATTATGAACATAGGAAATGTCGTACTCGGATGATGAAAGTCTCCCGGGGGAGTGCGATTGGTTCCACGACGCCCGAGGTCTGCGCGACATGCCTCACCTGGACGAAGATCGGTGCTTCAACATTAAGCTGGAGGAGACCTTCGATGTTGAAACGATACGCAACAACGATAAGTGTTTTTTCGTAATTAAGCATGACTTCAACTATTCCAACGTGTAATTTTCATCTTTGACAATTCAACTAGCTTATCTCATGCCATGCAAGACGCTATGTCTTGGAGAGGATGGGTTTTGAAGACCATGAAAGTTTCGAAACAAAGAAAATTCACCTACGGACCCATCATGGTGTGGATTTTGAAGTAAAGCTGTATAATTCTGAGAGCGTAACCCATTTTGGTTGCAAAAAATGGGAAGCACTTTGCAAGATGTATGGTTTTCATGAGGATATGCTTGTCACCATGGATCTTGGTGATCCTGAGATCGAGCAAGAGAATATGGACATTTGGGTCCTTGTTGATACGCCTCCAATTCTACCGCTATGTGAGTTTCTCAAACATAGTTATTTGCTAATTTATATTGTTCATTTCAAAATAGTTGACAGATTATTTCCATTGATAGCTTATTTTCATTCTTCAAAGAATGTGCGGAAGATTGTAGACAGAACCTACTACACCGAAGGCTCCGAATTAACTTATCAGGAGAAAAATCATCTGATCGTGTTTTGTACTGATCTTGAGAATTACAATATCTACAATCAAACTCCTCAACATTATGGTCAATACGTGCCACTAGTGCACGTGTTGAACTACAGTAACTACTATGGAGATACCCTGGTAAGATTTTTCACTATTACGACATTCGTGCATCTTTTGCATACTTCTAAAACTAATACATCATTTGCTAACTATGAAGTTATTACTATGTTTTTCAACAGATAATCCCATAGGATTGTGTGCCTCATTTGATGTATCAGAAAGGTAGCCTTAATGTTTTGAACATACAGTTAGGTCATCCTACGAATCTCAACTGTCCATACCGAATTTCTAAAAGAAGTGGAGACATGCTAATCAAAGAATGGAAAAAATGTATGGACAGTCGTAAGGAGGTTCTTGGAAGCAAAAGGAAGCGAAGCGCAAGAATTGGAGACAGGATGATCTCCATTCTCCATAATGGTGAGTCAGAGTCTATATTGTTTTATGCTATTTTACCTTAAAGAGGGCATTTAGGTCCTACCTAATACTGATGATCATGTGCCTAGAACAACTAAGTAGGGTTGGTTTGATGACTATGAGGATGATGATCGTATGACTTGTTATATTAATAACGAGTAGAAGTTGTATGATGATGATTAGTAGGACTTATTATTATGATGATGCATGATGCGGGCATGAAGAGTTATTATATATCAGTGGGTGAAATGAACATGGATTGAATTGAAGTGAAGGCAACATGCATGTGGTGCATGTCGAAAGAAGTACTAATCCAAACTTGATCAAGTTAGGATTAGTATTACTTTAGACATGCACCACATGTTGCCTTCACTTTAATCTAAGCCATGTTTAGGCATAGCAGTAGCATTGGTAAACCAAGCACGGAGATAACAGAGGACACTTCTCTCTATTAGCTAGCTAACACACCCTAAATTACCCCCTAAACCGCCCCCTTTCAGAAAAAAAAACTCAGCTCCTACCAGCTGCTGATGTGTGGAGGCCTATTTGGTTCCTGTTGGTGCCACCAACCGGGACCAAAGGCCCTCCTGCCTAGGCTCGCAGCACCGGCCACGTGCCCATCTATCCCGGTTTGTGTAAGAACTAGGACTAAAGGCTGAAGGCTTTAATAACGACCCTTTAGTCCCAGTTCAAAAACCGGGACAAATGGGCCTTACGAACAGGAACAATAGGCCCTTTTTCTACTAGTGAGGAATGTAGGGCGATGCATTTCAGCAGCTCCTCCTAATGGTCTTTTTTCTTTTTCTTTTCAAGATCATGTATGACTAGTCTGTTTTTGCAATCGCTTGCTCCCATATACTAGTCCAGGATCATGGGATCATGTCACGCTGGTATCACCACGTATGCACGCACTCGTATCCAGCGGCCTCCCTATTTTGGATAAGGACCACATGACTCCAATCCCAGTTTGAAATAAGAGAATCTATCACAAGTAGCAAATTTCCTCCCCAAACGCATGGGAACATGTCCGGATGCTTTTGCGGACAATGACAGGACATCACATAAATTTTGGCCTCAACAATCAGGATACATTAACCGAATCCTCAAATTCATACTGTCTCTATGCAACATACGTAGATGCTAAATGTTAGAATAAATCCGAGGCATACCGTCGATCATTCAAGGACCAAGCAATCACACTAGCATGACACCAAGTTTTTGTTAACGAGGTTCACCGATATGGTTACATCCCCGGGGCCTGACTACGGGCGCTCCTCCCGTTGACACCATCACAATACCGCACACCGACCACCCGGGCGCCGGCACACGCCGCCGACACCCTCGCGTGTCTGTGCTATTATGTTGGCATAGGTTACGTCGTGTGTCTACCCTCGCTATATATGAGAGGCCTAGGATACAAGTGTCCTACTAGTGAAGGAAATATGCCCTAGAGGCAATAATAAAGTTGTTATTTATATTTTCTTATATGATGATAAATGTTCATTATTCATGCTAGAATTGTATTAACCAGAAACTTGATACATGTGTGAATACATAGACAAAACAAAGTGTCCATAGTATGCCTCTACAAGATTAGCTCGATAATCAAAGATGGTTAAGTTTCCTGACCATAGACATGTGTTGTCATTTGATGAACGGGATCACATCATTACAAGAATGATGTGATGGACAAGACCCACCCGTTAGCTTAGCATAATGATCGTTAAGTTTTACTGCTATTGCTTTCTTCATGACTTATACATGTTCCTTTGACTATGAGATTATGCAACTCCCGAATACCGGAGGAACACCTTGTGTGCTATCGAACGTCACAACGTAACTGGTTGATTATAAAGATGCTCTACAGGTGTCTCCGAAGGTCTTTGTTGAGTTGGCATAGATCGAGATTAGGATTTGTCACTCCGAGTATCGGAGAGGTAACTCTGGCCCCTCTCGGTAATGCACATCACGATAAGCCTTGCAAGCAATGTGACTAATGAGTTAGTTGTGGGATGATGCATTACAGAACGAGTAAAGAGACTTGCCGGTAACGATATTGAACTAGGTATGAACCGACGATCGAATCTCGGGCAAGTAACATACCGATGACAAAGGGAATAACGCATGTTGTTATTGTGATTTGACCGATAAAGATATTCAGAGAATATGTAGGAACCAATATGAGCATTCAAGTTCGGCTATTGGTTATTGATCGGAGATATGTCTCGGTCATGTCTACATAGTTCGCGAACCTGTAGGGTCCGCAAGCTTAACGTTCGATGACGATTTGTATTATGAGTTATGTGTTTTGGTGACCGAAGATTGTTCGGAGTCTCGGATGAGATCACGGACATGACGAGGAGTCTCAAAATGGTCGAGAGGTAAAGATTGATATATTGGATGATAGTATTCAGACACCGGAATGGTTTCGGGACATTTCGGATATTTATCGGAGTACCGAGGGGTTATCGGAACCCCTGGGGAAGTAATGGGCCTTCATGGGCCATAGGGGAGAAAGAGAGGGAAGCCCGCATGGTGGCGCCCCCCAAGGGAGTCTGAATTGGACAAGGGGGAGGGGGCGTGGCCCCCTTTCTTCCCTTTCTCTCTCCCTCTCCTTCCCTTTTCCCCTCCGATAGAAAGGAAAGGGGGGGGGACTAGGATTGGGAGTCCTAGTCGGTTCCCCCCCTATGGCGCGCCCCTGGTGGCAGGAATCCTCCTCTCCCTCCTTTATATACGTGGGTAGGGCACCCCTTCGAGACACATCAATTGTTCCAAGCCGTGTGCGGCGTCATATTCACATAGTGCTTAGGCAAAGCAATGCGCATATCACATCACCATCACCGTCACCACGGCGTCGTGCTGACATAACTCTCCCTCCACCCTCTGCTGGATCAAGAGTTCAAGGGACGTCATCGAGCTGAATGTGTGCTGAACTCGGAGGTGTCATACATCAACCGCGTTAATCTAACGCTTCCGCTTTCGGTCTATGAGCGTACGTGGACACACTCTCCCCCTCTCGTTGCTATGCATCTCCAAGATAGATCTTGCGTGAGTGTAGGAAATGTTTTGAAATTGCATGCTACATTCCCCAACAGTGGCATCCGAGCCAGGTCTATGCGTAGATGATATGCATGAGTAGAACACAAAGAGTTGTGGGCGATAATAGTCATACTGCTTACCACCAACGTCTTATTTTGATTTGGTGGTATCGTTGGATGAAGCGGCCCAGACAAACCTTACATGACCATGTTGATGAGACATGTTCCATCGACAGACATGCAACTTGTTTTGCATAAAGGTGGCTGGCGGGTGTCTGTTTCTCCAACTTTAGTTGAATCGAATTTGACTACGGCCGGTCCTTGTTGAAGGTTAAAACAGCACACTTGACGAAAAATCGTTGTGGTTTTGATGCGTAGGTAAGAATGTCAAACTTGTTTTTGCAGGGCATGTTGAGATGTGATATGGTTAAGACATGATGTGATATAAGTTATTGTATGAGATGATCATGTTTTGGAAAAGTTATCGGCAACTGGCAGGAGCCTTATGGTTGTCGCTTTATTGTATGAAATGCAATTGCCATGTAATTGCTTTACTTTATCACTATGCGTTAGTGATACTCGTAGAAGCAATAGTTGGTGAGACGACAATGACACTACAATGGATATCAAGGTGTCAAACCGGTGATGATGGAGATCAAGACGATGCTTGGGAGATGGATTTCAAAGGCATAAGATGATGATGGCCATATCATGTCACATATTTTGATTGCATGTGATGTTTATCTTTTATGCATCTTATTTTGCTTAGTACGGTAGTAGCATTATAAGATGATCCCTCACTAAATTTCCGGGTAAAAGTGTTCTCCCTAAGTATGCACCATTGCTACAGTTCGTCGTGCCGAGGCACCATGTGATGATCGGGTCTGATAAGCTCTACGTTGACATACAACAGGTGTAAGACAGTTTTGCTCATGCAGAATACTCAGGTTAAACTTGACGCTCCTAGCATATACAGATATGGCCTCGGAACACTGAGACCGAAAGGTTGAATGTGAATCATATAGTAGATATGATCAACATAGAGATGTTCACCATTGAAAACTACTCCATCTCACATGATGATCGGACATGGTTTAGTTGATATAGATCACGTGATCATTTAGATGACTAGAGGTGTCGGAGTAATGGGCCACGGGTAGGCTAACCCGAGGCCCCGAACCTTTCAAGACATCGGGGCTGACTGCGCCCCTCAAGACGCCAGGATGAAGAGCCGCCTTCTGGAGGCCGACTGAGGAACAACCGACTGCCTGCATGCGGTCGAGTCCTGGCAGCGAGATCAAGACGGGCCGACCCCCGCCTGGCGGCTTCTAGAGAAGCCGGCCATGGGGAGTCGGCCCACGGCACCAACAAAGCCCATGCCCTCATCAGGGGAGATGGGACGGGGAGTGGCAACAGTGAAGCCCACTCCCTCCCCTTTCCAGGGGATGGCTAGGCCATAGTGCGCTATACCAATGGAGATCTCCGTCTGGCGCGACACTGTTGCCATGCCATCCCTGACGTCAGCAACAGTGGGCAGAGTCCTGCACCGACGATGGCCTGTCAGTATGGTCCACGGATGACGGGCCTTACCGGTCAGCAAGAGTCCAGAAGACGGCAAGAGCGCCACCAGTCGGACCCGAAGGGAGCCGGCCCTCGGGAGTCGGTGTCAGGACCCCGATTTCAAGTCACATCGATCTAGCCGGTAACACCTCATATCACTTTGCGGCCTTATGCACGGTATTTCCATGGGTTTCGCCTTACCATGGCCCGAGACCGTTTGCGCCTTTTGGCTCACGGATATGATAGTGTCGCTAGCATCCATATGACAGAGAACCCGGGCCGACATGACTAGTCGTGAACCCAAAGTGGCACTAACTTACGGGGACAGGCATACATGAATCAACATCGAGCATGTCGGTCAGCAGCGTGTGAATCCGGGCTATAGCAATTGGGCTAACAGGACTCCGGGAACCGGGCTGTAGCAGGCTAGCAGGACTCCGGATGCCACCGCGTGACATTTCCCTAAAGGGACAGACACAGGAACAAAGTGAATCACATGCCGGCTAGTCTAAGTGTTCCGGAGCAGTAGTGCTGGGCTAGCAGGACTCCGGTGAATCGGGCTGTAGCGGACTACTATGGCTCATGGAAGCACAAGACTACATTTCCCCATAAGAGAGGCTACCAAGGATAAACAACTAGGTTGTCGGATCCCACACATACCAAGCATTTCAATCATACACACAATATGCTCAATATGTGCAATACAACATGGCATCACAACAAGACTCTACGACTCAGAGTATTTATTCACTAAGCTCCGAGGAGTGAGATATTACAAACATGGGTCTCATGACCCAACATACAAGTCATACAAGCAATGAGCACATGTGGAAGCTTAACTTGTCTGAGTACAGACAACTACAAATGAAAAAGGCGGAGAAGCCTGACTATCTACAAGACCCTCCCAAGGGTACAAGATCATAGCTGAGGTAACGAGCTAAACGTCGAAGTCCATGCGGAACTACTAGTGAGACTGAAATCTCTCTGCAAAAAACATAAATTAAGCAAACGTGAGTACAAATGTACACTACTAGGGAAAAGCCTAGCAGCAACGCGGGTTTTCGGCCTTTTAGTAGCGCGGGGGGCGGCGCTATTAATAAGGCGCTACAACTAACATATAGCAGTAGCGCTGGTCCACCCGCGCTACTGCTACACAAGTGTTGCAGCAGCGCGCTTAAAGGAACCTCGCTGCTGCTAATAGCTATAGCGCGCTTCCCCTGTGCGCGCTACTGCTACAACCGCGCTGATGCTAACTTTTCTCCACTCGCTACTGCTAATTTTAGTAGTTTTTTGTTTTTTTCGGCATATTTGTTTTGTATTTGAACAAGCTTTATAGAAGAATCTTTAGCACATACAAATGTCATCATGATACACATACAAATGCCTGCGAGACCACAAATGTAATCATAGCATATACATACAAATAGTCTCATCATAATCATCATCCAACACAAAGTGGTATCTTTTGATCATCTCGAAAATAGCGATACATGCAAGTCTCAAATACTTGCAACTACAACGTCATCCATCTAAAAAAAGGTATACGCGAGAAGAGCTATCACTATGAGTGAGAGCAGAACTATGCAGTACATGAGATGGTGGTTACGAGTCCTCTCTCACGCTAGCGTGAACCTCAAGTAACTAGCTTCTCCTTCTTGTGTGCTTTTGAAGCCTTTATGGCTGGCGTCCGAGAACCCATTCACTTGCGCCTGACACTCATGCCACTTGTTGTACACCCCCGGAACCTTCCCTTTGTACATGACATAGCATTTCCATCTCGCCATCAAGAAACTAGGTACCTGTTAGAGATGCATGTTCATGAAGAGTATGTACAATCATATATATGCAACAAAATATACTAGAGAACACCGAAAAAGAAAGGGTTAGCAACTAGATGCAACATACAGTACGCAAATTAATTAACTAGAGGTACGCAGGTCATCATACACAAACTAACAAAGTAGCGTTACGCATGTTCGGCAGGGATTGTGGACATCACAAAGTTGCATCGCTACAAATAGTATAAAATTTGAACCGACACATATCATCATCATCGAGATCATAAATCAATAGAAGTTCCATCCTTCCATATCATCGAGGATGGACCCTAGCTTCTTGAACGACGTGAGGTCTAGACGTTGCATTCCTATGCGAGTTCAGACGTCAGCTCACGATATAGGGCCATGGTGGAACATCCTCTTCTCATCGACGACTTCTTTCATGATGATCGTCGCAATGTCGCTTTGGATGCGAAAGAAGTCATCTCTAAGTTTATAATCCGCTTCTCCATGAGATTCTAGCCACTTGTGGATATGATCATCATTTCTGCTTCTCATGCGAAGCTTTTGGTGATCCGTGTTGAACTGAATCATGAGATGGAGGATGTACAATCCATCCTTCTTGCTTGGTTTTGGGACTTGGATGCAGGAGAAGTTAGTTTTATGCGCGAAACCCATCTTCTTGTTCCTTTGTTTCCTGATCTGCATGTGGCCACCTCTAAAGCTGAAGCCTTGGAGAGCATCATCTAGAATATTCATTATGTGGGTGTAGTCTTTTTTCTCGTAGTCTCTGGAAGGGTCAAAATACACGGCGTGGGAGACTTGCGGATAAAGAACGATAAGGATGGCGCGCCCGTTGCTGCGGGGAAAAGACACCTCAAATTATTCCCCATAGAGAGAGAAGGAATGATTGAAATGTATGAAAGGGTTGTTCGAAACTGACTTACTTTGGATGATAAGGCACGAGGACAATTTCCTGGTCCTTATTCTGTACCATGAAGTTTTGGAGGTAGTCCGTAGCAGTTTCACGCTCAAAGTCGCCGAGACTCAAGAAAGACTCGTGCATGTAGTACGGATCCGCCACACAGATTTGCGAGACTTCTTCACTGTTCATGACAGAGCTCATATGTAGCGCAAAAAGGCGGACGATTGTAAAATCGAGCCGCCTTGTCAGAAACATCTCAAAGATATGGTCAAACCGCAGGAAGAACACCTCCGCGGGCCGTGTCTCGACATAGCACTTCCCCTCAGGCACACGAGCCGCGTATGTCGGATATCCTGGATCCTTTGAGGCTAGTAGGTTTTCTCAGTCGACAGCACATGGTCGTGCAGTCTCCTGAGATCCCCTGATAGTGCCTCCAGCGGTTTCGGCGGTAGCATTGGCTCGCCCGTGAGATGGAACATGGCCGCACCTTTCACGAGTACACGCTCTTCAGAATGCATCGTTTGGCTGCTATGTGCTTTGGCTTGTTTGGAGGCAGCTATCTTCCCCGATCTCTTTCTCTCATTTTTCTTGGGCACACCTTCTAGACCCTTCCTTAACCCCTGCCCTAGTGTTCCTGGGATAAGTACCGTACGACCCTCGCGCTGGGATAGTTGAGCCTGTGTTGACGCGGCATCTTCAGGCGTGTCCTGTGAGGATTTCATGAACAGAGACTTTTTGCAATCCCTGCTACGACCTTCCTGCCCGGGCATATCATCCATATCCTCATTAGCAAGCTGATAGCCCGATTCGTCATATGGTTGACTCATCAATTCTATGTCACAGTCATACGCGTTTGTATTGAGGAAATCCATAGGGTCGACCTCCGTCTCATCATCCATTCTCTGTTCTACAGGAGAAATTACATCAGCCAGCACTATTGCACCCCCTTCATCATGTTGTCCGCCGCTCTCACCCGGCACTACATGAGCTGGTAATTACATAGGCGGGGTGGTGGTCTTCGCACATGCTTGTTGATGTGTGGTTATTGGTGTGCTCTCGGCCGGCTCCAGACGAATCAGATTCTTCGGCCATAGCAGCACCCAACCCTTGCAGCTTCCACATGCCACATGCTATACTGGAGGAGGCAAATCCTCGTGCCCCGATTTCACACTGGACAAGCTAACCATGAAGTGCCCAGCAAGGATCGGCTGGTTGTGGGACGTGGGTTGCAAGGGGTCCATTATCGTCCCCTTTCCCACGTCCACCTTCTGGCCTTTGATCAAGTAGAGTATGGTGCACGGGGTTTCTTTTGCCTGCAAACACATATGTTTGTGGCGTAAAACATCCGAAAGGCAACAAAAATGGAATATTATATATATATATATGTTGGTGCGACATGTAATTACCATGACGGCGTCGAGCTCAACCAAAGACGAAGGCCCACCAAGCGCACCAGAGACTGAGGACGGGCTGCTATGAGCGGGAGCGGCTGCGAGAGGAGGCCAAGTTGCGTGAGCAAGTGATGGTGCGATGGTGTTATTGTTCATGGAGTTGCTCTCGACGAAACTGGGCAACGGGAAATCATGTACCGTCTTGTCTGGATTTTCCTTCGTCCAGTTGATGATAATTGGAACCAAGTTAGTAGCAAAATCATTTTTGCAGGCAGTTACAGCTGCATTGACTGCCTGCCGTACCAACTCATATATGTCCTCGGCTGCTTTTTCGCGTCCTCAGCAGCTTTTTTCTCGACCGCAAGCTTCACCTTCGCATCGATGTCCGCCTGACTAAACTTCTTTTTCTGCTTCTTGGCCTCCGGGCCCTCGTTGTAAAACACCTTCCACGTGGCGCCATCTCCAGTGCCGTGCACACGACCATATTGCGGCCGCTGGCCCAAAGGGAGTCCCATAAGTTCGTTCAAGGCCTGGTTGAGAGGGGTGTCCCACTTGGGCCTCATCGGAGAAGTAGGGTTTTCGGCTGCAAGCTGGTGTTGCTTCTCCAGTAGTCTAATCAATTTCCTCATGATCTTGTCCGTGTAAAAAACCTTTTTCTCCTTGTCCCACATGTAGCGGGCCCTGATGAAGTCATGCTCCAAGGGGTTGGTGAACTTCGCGAAGGGGTCTGGGAGACCCGCGGCTTCACGTTCCGCGTCCTCCTTATCCCATATGGGCCTTTTGCCGAGGTAGCCACAACTTCCGAGGCGATGCTTCCCCGTGTTCCTTTGCTGAAGGCTCTTGAATTTCGCAGCCTTAGCCTTGGCGTCCTTGGTAGCGCAAGTGCCCTTGAACTTTTCGAACTCCTCTTCCGTAAGTGTCGGATTTTCCTCTGGAATCTTGGACAGGGGTTCCTCATCCTCAATAGCTCGTTTCACCATTGATTTCCAGGAGGCCAAATCATTGCTGAACATGCCCATGGCGTGATTGTTAATCTTTTTCATCTTCGGATCATCCCACGGTTGTTCTATGTTATCATCCCGATCGGGGAACTTGAATCTCTTGTGCAACTTCATTAGGAGCAACCGCCTCAAATGTTCTTTACTCCTTAAGTCATCGTCGTTGATGCTCGCACATTCCTGTAGGATGCATCCTACTTGGTTCCCATAGCACTTGCGAGGTTCTTCCGGCTCTAACGGCTCAAACTTGCCAGGTGCCATCTTTGTGATCACAAGTCGTCCAATCCCTAATTTGTTAGGTTTTCGTATCCTCTGCTCCTTATGCCTCTTTTCGGTACCGGCATCGGCGCCGGTATCTTCCCCGGCGGTACCTTCCCCATCATCAAGGCGGACCTGCAAACCTTGCTTAGCAGTCAAAAAGTCGAGGTAGTCTTGTTCGCCCTCATAATCCATCTCGTCTGCATCTTGGTCAGAAGGCCCAGTTTCTTCATTGTTCGACATGTTTCCCATGATTAGGTGTCCTCATTTATTTCTAAAAGTATGAATAAATGAGAAATGAGATAAAAAAGAAATCTATGTGCCAGCACTCGATATGCCAACTATGTAGCACAAATCATGCCTTTATTCACGGGAAATTTCGGCATGACCTTTGCTAAAAAATGGACATATCGAGCGCCTAAAATTCACCGGAACGGAAATGAATCAACATTCCGGCGTAACATAGGCAACTCGGATCATTTACCAAAACATGACATTTCCAAAACATGACATATCCACATATCACATGTCCAGTTCAAATTTGCATATAAATTCAGCAAATTTTGAAACCTATCTAAATTCATAACTAAATAGATAACCTAATTAACATAACTAAAACCTAAGTAAATTAACCCTAGCTAGCAGAGAGAGAGAGAGGGGGGTGGTTTACAGAGGGTGCAGGGCGAGGAGCCAGGCCCGATGACGGCCGAGGTTGGGAGGGGAGGAAGCAGAGGAGGGAGGCGAGGGCCGACGGGTCGGGGGCAAGCGCCGGCGCCGGGGGCGAGCGCGCCTGGGTCGGGGGCGGCGGGGTCGGGGGCGAGCGCGCTGGGGTCAGGGGCGAGCGCGGCGAGGTCGGGGGCGGGCGCGGCCGTGCGACGGGGCCGGGGAAGAGAGGGTGGGGATTTGGGGGAAAAGAGGCGGGATGAAGCAGGGAGAGGGAGAATTTTGGGTTAAGTGGATGTAGCAGTAGCGCGTTTACACGAAACGCGCTACTACTATTACGAGCAGCTATAGCGATTTTCTGCAGAAACCGCTACTGCTACCTTGACTAGCTGTAGCTCTTTTTCACTAAAGCGCTACTGCTATAACCAGTTTCCCTTTTTTCTTTTCCTCAGCATAATAGGAACATATATATTACATCATTGGACCCTTGCATAATAATGGCTAAGTGTGTATACAAAATAGGAACATATATATATTACATCATTGGACCCATGCATAATAATGGTTAATTAAGTGTGTATACAAAATAGGAACATATATTTCCATTTTGCAAAAGCATGAAATATTAATCACACCTCTATCTCGGGATCGAGCACACGGTGGAGATGATGATGTAGGGAGGTCAAAAGTGCACAAAGCTCTTCTTGACAAAGAAAGATCTAGTTAGGGGGCAAATAGGTCACTTAACTAAATGCTACATCTACCTAGCTAGCTAATTTGGGAGGAGACAACTTCAACTAGTGGAGGGGGGAGGAAAAAGAGAAAGGAGATGAATTAATGGAGGTGGTGTAGTTATAGCTAGGAGTAATGAAGAGAGAGAAAGGTAGGTAGAAGAGGGAGAGTAATGGGAGGAGAAGTATTAAGGAAGAAGAAGAGTGAGAGAGGGAGGATGTGGGAGGTAGGGAAAAGGGAGGAGAGGAGATGGGGAGGGGAGGTGGAAAAGGTGGTGGGTGCTGCGTCTTAGCAGTAGCGCGGGAGAGAAAGCGCGCTGCTCCTAAGAGCGTAGCAACAGCGCGCTTTCCTGTCACGTGCTACTGCTAAACGGGCCAATCCTGTGCACAATTTCAAAATTAGCAGCAGCGAGGTGACAAAAAAGCGCCCTGCTACTATGGCATTAGCAGCAGCGCGCTCCCTGGCGCCGCGCTACTGGTAAACTTATGTCGTTGTGTACTATCGGTGGATTTTTGTAGCAGCGCGGTTTAAGCGTCACGCGCTACTGCTAAGTTTGCACCAGTAGCGAGCTTTCCGTAGCCGCGCTGCTCCTACTTAGCAGCAGCGCCTGTTTTTATGCCGCGCTGCTGCTAAGATTCTGTGTATAAGGTTTTCCCTAGTAGTGGTACTCAGCAAGACTTACATAAGAACTAACTACATATGCATCAACATCAATAAAGGGATGGTGGGGTTTAACTACAGCAAGCCAGCTTTGACTCAGTGGCTAACCTGAACTACGACTGCAAGTAACTCTTCTGAGGTGGCGCACACGACTCCACATATTCACCATATCAATACACCACTATGGATCCGCTCCCGTCTCCCTACGAGAACGCCATCCATAGCACTCACGCTTATCTTGCACATTTTAGAGTATCCACTTTCACTTGTCTATGAACTATGCAAGGGGTCCAAATTTCCATATCCAAGGAATACGACTATTCGAATAGATAATGATAACCCTGGAGGGGTGTACTTCTTCACACATGCTCTCGCCACTTACCACCACGTACACGTCGTGTATCTCGGCAACCTTCAAGCGGAAGCCTGGTGAGGGAGTCAGCCACAACCTGACTAACCACACAAGTCTCTAGTCCAGGTGTATCGCCTATTCGGGTTCCATCCGCAAGGAGATCCGGCCGGGGTGTCGCTCACGGCCCCAAACGATGTGAGCACGGTTTCCAAGCCCACCATCCGGGTGCCACTTGGTACACCGTGCCACTGTGCCTAGTCTGTCCCAAGCCCACCTGTACCAGGTGCCACTTGGTAGACTACTAACACTACCTACAAACACCAGAAACTAGTTGCAACTCCTGGACAGAGATCAGGTTGATTAATAAGTTGAGAGAGCTTGGAGCGCCCGGAGCACAATGTGTGGTAGTAACTGTTCATGGATCACAAACACAGAACTCAGTTCCTAAGAACGGCTGCAATGAGACAACCCACCATGTACTCCTACATGGCCTCTCACCGCTACCTTTACCAAATCGTGTTTACACACTTAGCTCTCAACGGTAGGACATGTTCACCACATTCCAATTCATCCCCGACGAATCAGACCTGACTCAACTCTAAGCAGTAGTAGGCATAACAAACAAGCACGAATGAGTAGGCACATCAGGGCTCAAACAACTCCTACTCATGCTAGTGGGTTTCATCTATTTACTGTGGCAATGACAGGTCATGCAGAGGAAAAGGGGTTCAACTACCACAGCATGTAATAGTTGAATCGCTGTTGTCCTAATGCAGTAAAAGAGAGCAAGAGCGAGAGAGTGGGATTGTATCGGAATGAACAAGGGGGTTTTGCTTGCATGTCACTTTTGAAGATAGTATAGTTCTTCATCGGTGTCATCGATCTCATCGTCGGAACGTCGTCTACTGAGAGGGGACAATTATTGGCAAACAAGGAAGAACACAATCAATGCGATGCAAAATATGATGCATGATCATGACATGGGAATATGCTGTGATTTGAGCTAATGCAACTAGCAATGATTTAAATGAAGTTGGTTTGAACCAAAGGTTCAAATTCAAACTCCATATGTGATTATTTAAATGCCAACATTTGATTTGACATGATCAGCAGGCATAAGTTGCTCAAACATGCATGGAAATAGCATGAATTGATAGATAGGATTTTCTAATCATTTTTCATATATAATTTATCTTGTTTGGAGTTACGGTTGAATTTCTATGATTTTCAAAGTTTTGGATATTTTCGGAATTAAACAAATCATTTAAGATTTATTTAAATTAAAAAAAAAGGATTACTGCGTCAGCCTGACATCATCATGACGTCAGCAGGTCAACGGGGCACAGTCCAGGTCAAACCTGATGCATGGGACCCACTGGTCAGTGTCACAGAGCTGGCTAGTGTAGCTGACATGTGGCCCTGGTGAACGGCCACGTCAGCAGGGCCAAAGCTGACGCGTGGGGCCACTGGATTAATCTAAAATAAACAGGGAATAAATCCCAGGGTTAATTTGGGCGCGGGGCCCATATGTTAGTGAGAGAGTGGGTTAATTAGCGGGGTAATTAGTCCCTAACAACGGTGCCACGTCAGCCTCCGGAGACCAGCTGGTGGCGACCACAGGACACGGCGGGGGGGGGGGGGGGCATGCCGGACTTGCACTAGAGGCGTCAGCTTGGCACGCTGAGGGCACCAGGGGATGGCCCTTGCTCTCGCGCATCCAGAGAACCAAGTGGGAGGTCGCGAGGTCACCGGAACTCATGCCGGCGACGAGCTTTGGCAGCGGTGGTGTTCGGTGGTGCACGGGCGCGTCGCTACAGTGCATCAGTGAGCAAATGGAGAGGCTGGGCAGCACCTGCTAGACACGGGGAGCACTAAGAGCAGCATGGTGAGGCCAGGGGAGCACGGGGGCTATGAGTGCAGCAGCAATGGCGGACGGCGGTTTCGGTGCTCGTGGGGAACGACGCTACAACATGGGGACGAGCATGCTGAGTTAGGGGAGAAGGTCAGTGGCTCACGGTGAGTCGGCCGGTGCAGACGGCGGGGTCTGGGAAGCTCTGGACGCGACGAATCAAGCGGCAGGGATCGCCGGCACCGAGGTTGAAGAAGACGTCAGGGACGGCGATGCGGTGCTTCCCTGGTTGCTTGGCTCAACATGGACGAAGAGGACGATGATGCGGAGCTCGGGGATGCATCGGAGAGGCAAGGGGGTGGCTCTGGCTATGGGTACGGCGATCGGTGTCGGCGAGCTCGCACGGGCATGAGGTGTCGAGCGAGAGAGAGGAGGGGATGAGGACAAGGGAGTGGGCGAGAGGGTCCAGGGTGATGCGTGGCATCGTCTAGACGTGTCGGGGCAGCGGCGGGAAGCAGGAGGTGGCGGGGCACGTGCTCACACGGGGCAGCCACGCGCGCGCTGTCCTCCTGGCGGGAGGTAGGTGGTGACTGGCAGAGGCCAGTGGGCTGGGCCTCTGCTGGGCCTCCAGGTAAGCTGGGCCGCGGTGAGTTCTCTCTCTCTCTCTCTCTCTCTTTTAATTTCTACTTTGTTCTGTTTTCTAATTTGCAAATTTGTTTTTGATTTAGTAGCAACACCAAATCACTTCCATGAATCCTGAAAATATTCCTGGACACTTGCTAAATTATTTCAGTGGCCCAAAAATAGTTCCAACATTATTTGAACATTTAAATTATTTATAGTATTTAAATGCCCAAAGTCAAACACAATAAGATTTAATTCAAAAATCCAGAATGGCCTAGAAATATGTGCATCATTTTTGGCAGAGGTTTTCACCTTTAACAAAAATCATGGACTTTTCTAAAGGGCATTTGGGTTCATTGAAAATATTTTTACTGAACCTAGTTGAATTCATTTGGTGTTAGGGTTTCAACAATCCCCATTTCAACTTTGAAAGAAATTTGGACATGATGCATGGATGCTTGTGCAACTATTTACAATGAAATTCTAGGGCTGTGACAACTCACCCCCGGTAAACGAGAATGGTAAGAAGACAGAGGGGACACAAAGCTAGCACAATCTTCAAGATCCTGGTTGCACTTCATAAGAACGTTGATTTGATCATCACCTTTGCATCGACATCTTGCTCTGAGAACTCCATCCAACATGATGATGACAAAAAGAAACTCTACAGGAATCGATCATCCCAAAGATCGAGCAACTCATGATCAACTCATGGAGTGAGATGTTGAAACACCTCTTGAGCCAAGACACGAAACACACATCGAGAGGAATGGAATAAACAGATGACGAAGGTTCAAGTTGTTAGGAAACAATTCCACGCTTGAGTAAGATGGTGCATGGTTTCAAAGTAGCGAGGAGATAGTTGCCACGATTTCCTAATGTGACACCTTAGGGAGGTGACTCGTAGAGCTATTCCCTTAAGTGGAAAAAAGAATTACTTTTTATACAAAGATCATTGAAACTCTTTATACCAGCCTAAGGCAATCACCATCGATCTTTTGAAGGAGTTCAAAAGAATGACATGCTCGGACTAGAATGGGTGATGTGGACTACCTTGTTGAAGACAACGTAATGGATGATCTTTGCTTATCACCGGAAATGGAAGGGACCCATGGTAGGACCACTTATGAAGACGATCCTGAACAGCAATTACTGAGAGGGGCAGTCCATGGGAGATTGGCACAATGGCGATGCAAGCTGGGAACAAGATGCAAATGGTGGGAATGTTCCAACCATCATATCTGCCTGAGATTCAGATCTGGTTAGAAATAGGATACTTCAGACTCAACATGTCTGAAAAGAAGAGTTGCAACACAAATCGACGAGATGATGTTGCGAGATCCTCAGGAGATGAACTACGATATCAAGCTCCAAGACATGAGCAGGTTCTGCTACTCGCATGTGAACACGCTGTCCCAGTCAACATGACCACATAGTATTCTTCTAATAAAATACTACCGAGTTCAGGTGGGGAACCATCATCGAGGATATCAAAGTCTTGTGCATTACCATGGCTTAGCACTTAACTCCTTCTCCTAGAACAAATCAGTCAGTGGCTTGGTGTGCTAGGGACACATATGGACTGGAGGTAGCGAGCCTATCAAACCATAGAATACTTCGCACATGCATGACTAACTTGGGATGATTCCAAAGGAAGCAGAACAAGCTTTCTCAAATCCATGACGGCAACTTGCATCAGATGCACATGAATTAGAGGAGGT
Organism: Triticum aestivum; assembly: GCF_018294505.1. NCBI lineage: Eukaryota > Viridiplantae > Streptophyta > Magnoliopsida > Poales > Poaceae > Triticum > Triticum aestivum. The sequence continues at coordinate 1,782,219 of NC_057806.1, forward strand.
CACATCTTTCAACCGGACATATGCATCATGAACGGGACATGAGGGCAATGCTTATAAAGTTTCCAACACTAGTATAATGTTCAACATGAATCATGGGGGAGACAAAATGCTGCTGATGGGCTCAACAGCAACTCATCAGAATTTCCATATCACTGGACTTCCACCATCATGTGAACATGGTGATAGCATTGGTCAGACCAAAAGATGTAATGGTGTATGCTCGAGGGATCAACCACGAGTAAGACAACATTACGAACATCGTTGGTTCTGATTTAACTTGACAATAGCCCATACTCAAGTCAAAGTTTTGACAAGGCAATAGATCCGACAACTGATCACGAGGACCAATCGATGGAGATATCATCTTTCTTCAACACGTACACATAGAAGATATCCTTTAGAGATGAACTAAGTTAAGCAAAGCTTCTACCTTCCAACTCTCCAAGTTGTTGTCTAGCTCAGGGATATCCCACACATATTCTTGGAGAAAAGGGTGGCTACAAGAAACCAACTTGATCACGAACTCAACATAGCGGTCAGGTGATAACCTGGTGATCTCTCCGGGAAGATATTCGGAAAATCACGAACCACCGATATGTCACTAAGCTCGAGAACAATCTTGCTTTTCAGGGCAAGACGATATGATCAAATAAGCAAGGAATTCAATCCTAGCTCCAAGATTGAAGAGTGCACCAGAAATAAGGACAAGGTAGCATGATCAATCCTAGAATAGTGATTCGATAACCAACACGCTGAGAATGATAATAATGTCCATAACTACCAAGCAACACAGTTGCTAGGAGTATTTATTTCACATATCATGGTTCACTTGTCGGCATTTCGGTTACAAGAACACGGGACTGAGGAATGAATAATGATGGAGAGAAGTATCACTGCATCAATAGTTCATAAGAGGCGGTGCAATTCTCATGACATTCCTGGCATAAAGATGGTAACACTCCAAGGTAGAACAGAGCAAAAGCTGGATTGGCATTTTGATCCGCGAAATACAACTACTTTGACCCAACCCTAGAAGTGGATGAGGTACTGGAGTTTGTTTCTCCTAGTCATCTCAGAATAGAATGGCTTGACGGACCACAAGAGTAAAAGGTACCGATAAACATGAATGCACACATACTCTTGACTATCGGCTGATAGGCTAAGGTCGGAATACAACTATAGGGGGACAACTCAAGGAACATATAATTTTCTGAGTTGTGGACGCATGGATTAGTATGTCGGGCTAAGCTCAACATTTCTTCCAGATAACCCATGCAGAATGGTAGAACTGGCAGATTCACAATATAAAATGGAGAACTCATCAAGAGCACTCTGGTTGTGATCTTTTGGTTCAAAAGAACTTCTGCCATAAGTAGTTCATGGTATCTAGAAGAAATAAATACCACGGGCCTTGAGGACTATTGCAAAGGTTACTAATATCCTAAATGAACTAGGAACTAGGAACTAGCAACAATAACAACACGAGGTGAACAGAGTGATTCTTGGGTCAAGAACACAGGAGTAGAATACCTACTACTAAATGGCATCATGGGATGCTTTCAAGAATGATGGCCAGAATCATCGCACTGGGGATACGAAAGCATTGCTAAATTCTCGAGGACACCTAGGGTCATAATACTAACTCCAACATACACGTCAAGGCAACGGAGTACCTCAACGCACCGATTAGTGTGCTTAATCTGGCCCAAAAATACAACGGAACATGGAGGAAAGATTTGCAAGTGCATCAGACTATTTAGAAACCTGGGATGACACGGACAGCATAACGGTTATAATTCCTCCAAAAGATTTGAGACAACCTGCAAAATGGTGGCATAGCCACTCAACATCACAAACTCAAGGTTCTGAGGCCGGCTATGAACATATGGAAGTAGTAGGAACTGAACTGAGGCTTGAACTCAACAATCCTAGGCAACTACGGTTTAGTAACACGTCATCCTGAGAGATAGAAGAGAAGCCTAGTTCTTAACCCCGTAGAAAAGATAAGATGACTCAGATCAGAAGGTCATGAGGATAAGGAGTGGAAAGAGCCTTACATTCCCATCCACAATCAATTCCCTTATATAACTAAAGCATTTCTAGACACGACTTCGACCAGCTTGGCTTGGTAATCCTACCGGCAGTCAGGCTCTGATACCAAAGCTATCAGGACCCTGATTCCAAGTCACATCGATCTAGCCGGTAACACCTCATATCACTTTGCGGCCTCACGCACGGTATTCCCACGGGTGTTGCCTTACCATGGCCTGGGACCGTTTGCACATTTTGGCTCACGTATATGATAGTGTTGCTAGCATCCATATGACAGAGAACCTGGGCCGACATAACTAGTCGTGAACCCAAAGTGGCACTAACTTACGGGGACAGGCATACATGAATCAACATCGAGCATGTTGGTCAGCAGCGTGTGAATCCGGGCTGTAGCAACTGGGCTAACAGGACTCCGGGAACCGGGCTGTAGCAGGCTAGCAGGACTCCGGATGCCACCGCGTGACATTTCCCCGAAGGGACAGACACAGGAACGAAGTGAATCACATGCCGGCTAGTCTAAGTGTTCCGGAGCAGTAGTGCTGGGCTAGTAGGACTCCGGTGAACCGGGCTGTAGCGGACTACTATGGCTCATGGAAGCACAAGACTACATTTTCCCATAAGAGAGGCTACCAAGGATAAACAACTAGGTTGTCGCATCCCACACATACCAAGCATTTCAATCATACACACAATATGCTCAATATGTGCAATACAACATGGCATCACAAAAAGACTCTACGACTCAGAGTATTTATTCATTAAGCTTCGAGGAGCGAGATATTACAAACATGGGTCTCATGACCCAACATACAAGTCATACAAGCAATGAGCACATGCGGAAGCTTAACTTGTCTCAGTACCACTAGTAGAAAAAGGGCCTTTAGTCCTCGTTCCAGAACCGAGACTAAATGCCCTCCACGTGGCCGCTGCTTGGAGGTCCACCTTTAGTCCCGGTTGGTAACACCAACCGACACTAAAGGAAATTTTATGATTGTTTTGAATTTTTTAATTTTTTTTAGAATTTTTTTGAATTTCAAATTTCTGAATTATTTTAACCTCTGATCTCTAATCACCCCTCATCACTGCTCAATTTAACCTTTAATCTCTAATCACCCCTCATCATTCCAAATAATCTAACTTCCCGAACGGTCACCCATCCTCTCACTACTCCAGCCTGAGCACGCTTAACTTCCGGGTTCTATTCTCCCTCGTTTCCAAGTCTGCACTTGTTGTTTTCCTAACAATAGTAAGATGTCAATCCTATTAACCCTCAGGAATTTAGCTTGAGCATGAAGTCACACATTTCACTGTTTGAGTTTGAAACTATTGTTCTAAAAATCAATAATTATTTAGTAACACTAATATTTCTTGAATAAGTAGTTTGACCACAGTTTGACCCTAGTTTGACCACAGTTTGACCATAGTTTGACCAGATTTGACCAACATTTAAAAAACTGAAATAATTATTTAGTAACACTAATATTTCTTGAATAAGTAGTTTGACCATTGTTTGACCATAGTTGACCAAAATTCAAAAAAATTGAAATAATTATTTAGTAACACTAATATTCTTGAATAATTATTTAGTAACACTAATACTTCTTGAATAAGTAGGTTGACCATAGTTTGACCAGATTTAACAAAAAATCAAAAAAAAAACTGAAATTTGAGCATAACTTTTTTTCCTTTTAGAATTTGAGGATTCTAAAAATTTGCAAACAGGCCGTAGGCTGTCAAAATCGGAAGCGGATTTTCATTTAGTCCCGGTTTGTGTCTAAAACCGGGACCAAAGGTCTAATCTTTAGTCCTGGTTTGAGACACAAACCGGGACTAAAGGGCATCGCACCCTTTAGTCCCGGTTCGTACCACAAACCGGGACTAAAGGGCTTTGGTGAACCGGGACTAATGCCTTAGCCGCACGAACCGGGACTAATGCTCACATTAGTCCCGGTTCGTGACTGAACCGGGACTAATGGGCTGACCCGGCCTGGACCTTTGCCCCCTTTTCTACTAGTGTATAGACAACTACAAATGAAAAAGGCTGAGAAGCCTGGCTATCTACAAGACCCTCCCAAGGGTACAAGATGTAGCTGAGGTAACGAGCTAAATGTCGAAATCCATGCGGAACTACTAGTGAGACTGAAGTCTCTCTGCAAAAAACATAAATTAAGCAAACGCGAGTGCAAATTTACTCAGCAAGACTTACATCAGAACTAACTACATATGCATCAGTATCAATAAAGGGATGGTGGGGTTTAACTGCAGCAAGCCAGCTTTGACTCAGTGGCTAACCTGAACTACGACTGCAAGTAACTCTTTTGAGGTGGCGCACACGAGTCCACATATTCACCATATCAATACACCACTATGGACCTGCTCCCGTCTCCCTACGAGAACGCCATCCATAGCACTCACGTTTATCTTGCGCATTTTAGAGTATCCACTTTCACTTGTCTATGAACTATGCAAGGGGTCCAAGTTTCCATATCCGAGGAATCCGGCTATTCAAATAGATAATGATAACCCTGCAGTGGTGTACTTCTTCACACACGCTCTCGGCACTTACCACCATGTACACGTCGTGTATCTCGGCAACCTTCAAGCGGAAGCCTGGTGAGGGAGTCGGCCACGACCTGACTAACCACACAAGTCTCTAGTCTAGGTTTATCGCCTATTCGGGTTCCATCCGCAAGGAGATCCAACCGGGGTGTCGCTCACGGCCCCAAACGATGTGAGCAGGGTTCCCAAGCCCACCATCCGGGTGCCACTTGGTACACCGTGCCACTGTGCCTAGTCTGTCCCAAGCCCACCTGTACCGGGTGCCACTTGGTAGACTACTAACACTACCTACAAACAAAAGAAACTAGTTGCAACTCCTGGATAGAGATCAGGTTGATTAATAAGTCAAGAGAGCTTGGAGCGCCCGGAGCCCAACGTGTGGTAGTAACTGTTCATGGATCACAAACACAGAACTCAGTTCCTAAGAACGGCTGCAATGAGACAACCCACCATGTACTCCTACATGGCCTCTCACTGCTACCTTTACCAAATCGTGTTTATACACTTAGCTCTCAACGGTAGGACATGTTCACCACATTCCAATTCATCCCCGATGAATCAGACCTGAGTCAACTCTAAGCAGTAGCAGGCATGACAAACAAGCACGAATGAGTAGGCACATCAGGGCTCAAACAACTCCTACTCATGCTAGTGGATTTCATCTATTTACTGTGGCAATGACAGGTCATGCAGAGGAAAAGGGGTTCAACTACCGCAACATGTAACAGTTGAATCGCTGTTGTCCTAATGCAGTAAAAGAGAGCAAGAGCGAGAGAGCGGGATTGTATCGAAATGAATAGGGTTTTTTTCTTGCATGTCACTTCTGAAGATAGTATAGTTCTTCATCGGTGTCATCGATCTCATCGTCGGAACATCGTCTACTGAGAGGGGACAATTGCCGGCAAACAAGGAAGAACACAATCAATGTGATGCACAATATGATGCATGATCATGACATGGCAATATGCTGTGATTTGAGCTAATGAAACTAGCAATGATTTAAATGAAGTTGGTTTGAACCAAAGGTTCAAATTCACACTCCATATGTGATTATTTAAGTGCCAACGTTTGATTTGACCTGATCAGCAGGCATAAGTTGCTCAAACATGCATGGAAATAGCATGAATGGATAGATTGGATTTTTCTGATCATTTTTCATATATAATTTATCTTGTTTGGAGTTATGGTTGAATTTCTATGATTTTTCAAAGTTTTGGATATTTTCTGAATTAAACAAATCATTTAAGATTTATTTCTATTCCAGAAAAGGATTACTGCATCAGCCTGACATCATCATGACGTCAGCAGGTCAACAGGGCATGGTCAAACCTGGTGCGTGGGACCCACTGGTCAGTGTCACAGAGCTGGCTAGTGTAGCTGACATGTGGCCCTGGTCAACGGCCACGTCAGCAGGGTCAAAGCTGACGCGTGGGACCACTGGATTAATCTAAAATAAACAGGGAATAAATCCCAGGGTTAATTTGGGCACGGGGCCCATATGTCAGTAAGAGAGTGGGTCAATTAATGGGGTAATTAGTCCCTAATGATGGTGCCATGTCAGCCACCGGAGACCAGCCTGTTGGGGAACGTAGCAGAAATTCAAAAATTTTCCTACGAATCACCAAGATCTATCTATGGAGAGACTAGCAACGAGTAGAAAGAGAGTGCATCTACATACCCTTGTAGATCGCTAAGCGGAAGCGTTCAAGTGAACGGGGTTGATGGAGTCGTACTCGTCGTGATTCAGATCACCGATGATCCTAGTGCCGAACGGACGGCACCTCCGCGTTCAACACACGTACAGCTCGATGATGTCTCCCACGCCTTGATCCAGCAAGGAGAGAGGGAGAGGTTGAGGAAGACTCCATCCAGCAGCAGCACAACGGCGTGGTGGTGATGGAGGAGCGTGGCAATCCTGCAGGGCTTCGCCAAGCACCTACGGGAGAGGAGGAGGTGTCACGGGAGGGAGGGAGGCGCCAAGGGCTCAGGTATGGATGCCCTCCCTACCCTCCACTATATATAGGGGCAGGGGAGAGGGGGGAGGCGCAGCCTTGCCCCCTCCTCCAAGGAAGGGGGTGCGGCTAAGGAGGGGGGAGGAGTCCATCCTCCCCAAGGCACCTCGGAGGTGCCTTCCCCCTTTAGGACTCTCCCCTTTTTCCTTTATCTTGGCGCATGGGCCTCTAGGGGCTGGTGCCCTTGGCCCATCTAGGCCAAGGCGCAACCCCTACAGCCCATGTGGCCCCCGGGGCAGGTGGCCCCACCCGGTGGTCCCGGTACAATACCGATGACCCCGAAACTTGTCCCGATGGCCGAAACAGGACTTCCTATATATAAATCTTTACCTCCGGACCATTCCGGAACTCCTCGTGACGTCCGGGATCTCATCCGGGACTCCGAACAACATTCGGTAACCACATACAAGCTTCCTTTATAACCCTAGCGTCATCAAACCTTAAGTGTGTAGACCCTACGGGTTCGGGAGACATGCAGACATGACCGAGATGTTCTCCGGTCAATAACCAACAGCGGGATCTGGATACCCATGTTGGCTCCCACATGTTCCACGATGATCTCATCGGATGAACCACGATGTCAAGGACTCAATCAATCCCGTATACAATTCCCTTTGTCTAGCGGTATGGTACTTGCCCGAGATTCGATCGTCGGTATACCGATACCTTGTTCAATCTCGTTATCGGCAAGTCTCTTTACTCGTTCCGTAACACATCATCCCGTGATCAACCCCTTGGTCACATTGTGCACATTATGATGATGTCCTACCGAGTGGGCCCAGAGATACCTCTCCGTTTACACGGAGTGACAAAATCCCAATCTCGATTCGTGCCAACCCAACAGACACTTTCAGAGATACCCGTAGTGTACCTTTATAGCCACCCAATTACGTTGTGACGTTTGGCACACCCAAAGCACTCCTACGGTATCCGGGAGTTGCACAATCTCATGGTCTAAGGAAATGATACTTGACATTAGAAAAGCTTTAGCATACGAACTACATGATCTTGTGCTAGGCTTAGGATTGGGTCTTGTCCATCACATCATTCTCCTAATGATGTGATCCCGTTATCAACGACATCCAATGTCCACGGTTAGAAAACCGTAACCATCTATTGATTAACGAGCTAGTCAACTAGAGGCTTACTAGGGACATGGTGTTGTCTATGTATCCACACATGTATCTGAGTTTCCTATCAATACAATTCTAGCATGGATAATAAACGATTATCATGAACAAGGAAATATAATAATAATCAATTTATTATTGCCTCTAGGGCATATTTCCAACAGTCTCCCACTTGCACTAGAGTCAGTAATCTAGTTCACATCGATATGTGATTAACACTCAAGGTCACATCCCCATGTGACTAACACCCAAAGAGTTTACTAGAGTCAATAATCTAGTTCACATTTACCATGTGATTAACACTCGATGAGTTCTGGGTTTGATCATGTTATGCTTGTGAGAGAGGTTATAGTCAACGGGTCTGAACCTTTCAGATCCGTGTGTGCTTTACAAATCTCTATGTCATCTCCTAGATGCAGCTACCACGTTCTACTTGGAGCTATTCCAAATAACTGTTCTACTTGGAGCTATTCTAAATTGTTGCTCCATTATACGTATCCGGTATCTCTACTCAGAGCTATCCGGATAGGTGTCAAGCTTGCATCGTCATAACCCTTTACGACGAACTCTTTTACCACCTCCATAATTGAGAAAAATTCCTTAGTCCACTAGTTACTAAGGATAACTTTGACCGCTGTCCTGTGATCCATTCTTGGATCACTCTTGTACCCCTTGACTGACTCATGGCAAGGCACACTTCAGGTGCGGTACACAGCATAGCATACTGTAGAGCCTATGTCTTAAGCATAGGGGACGACCTTCGTTCCTTTCTCTCTATTCTGCCATGGTCGAGCTTTAAGTCTTAACTTCATACCTTACAACTCAGGCAAGAACTCCTTCTTTGACTGATCCATCTTGAACACCTTCAAGATCACGTCAAGGCATGTGCTCATTTGAAAATATTATTAAGCATTTTGATCTATCCTTATAGATCTTGATGCTCAATGTTCAAGTAGCTTAATCCAGGTTTTCCATTGAAAACACTTTCCAAATAACCCTATATGCTTTCCAGAAATTCTACGTCATTTCTGATCATTAATATGTCAACAACATATACTCATCAGAAATTCAATAGTGCTCCCACTCACTTCTTTGGAAATACAAGTTTCTCATAAACTTTGTATACACTCAAAATCTTTGATCATCATCAAAGCACACATTCCAACTCCGAGATGCTCACTCCAGTCCTCAGAAGGATTGCTGGAGCTTTGCATACTTATTAGCATATTTCAGGATAGACAAAACCTTCCGGTTGTATCACATACAACCTTTCCTCAAGAATCGTCGAGGAAACAATGTTTTGACATCCTATCTGCAAGATTTCATAAATGATGCAGTAATTGCTAATATAATTCCAACAGACTCTTAGCATCGCTACGAGTGAGAAAGTCTCATCGTAGTCAACTCCTTGAACTTGTCGAAAAACATCTTAACGACAAGTCGAGCTTTCTCAATGGTGACACTTACCATCATTGTCTGTCTTCCTTTCAAAATCCATATGTACCTAACAGCCTTACGACCATCAAGTAGTTCTTCCAAAGTCTACACTTTGTTTTCGTACATGGATCCTCTCTCGGATTATATGGCCTCGAGCCATTTATCGGAATCCGGGCCCACCATCGCTTCTCCATAGCTCGTAGGTTCATTGTTGTCTAGCAACATGACTTCCAAGACAGGATTACGTACCACTCTGAAGTAGTACGCATCCTTGTCATCCTACGAGGTTCGGTAGTGACTTGATCTGAAGTTTCATGATCACTATCATAAGCTTCTACTTCAATTTGTGTAGGTGCCACAGGAACAACTTCCTGTGCCCTGCCACACACTAGTTGAAGAGACGATTCAATAACCTCATCAAGTTTCCACCATCCTCCCACTCAATTCTTTCAAGAGAAACCTTTCCTCGAAAAAGGACACGATTCAAGAAACAATCCCTTATTGCTTTCGGATCTGAGACAGGAGGTATACCCAACTGTTTTGGGTGTCCTATGAAGATGTACTTTATCCGCTTTGGGTTCGAGCTTAATCCTGAAACTTTTCATATAAGCTTCGCAGCCCCAAACTTTTAAGAAACGACAACTTAGGTTTCTCTAAACCATAATTCATACGGTGTCATCTCAACGGAATTACGTGGTGCCCTATTTAAAGTGAATGTGGTTGTCTCTAATGCCTAACCCATAAACTATAGTGGTACTTCGATAAGAGACATCATGGTATGCATCATATCCAATAGGGTGCAGTTATGATGTTCGGACACACCATCACACTATGGTGTTCCAGGCTGTATCAGTCGTGAAACAATTTCCACAATGTCTTAATTCTGTGCCAAACTCGTGATTCAGATATTTATCTCCATGATCATATCATAGATCTTTTATCCTCTTGTCACGACGATCTTTCAACTTCACACTGAAATTACTTGAACCTTTCAATAATTCAGACTCGTGATTCATCAAGTAAATATTCTCAACATCTACTCGAATCATCTGTGAAGTAAGAACATAACGATATTCACTGCATGCCTCAGCACTCACTGGACTGCACACATCAAAATGTGTTACTTCCAACAAGTTGCTATCTTGTTCCATCTTACTGAAACCGAGGCTTTCAGTCATCTTGCCAATGTGGTATGATTTGCATGTCTCAAGTGATTCAAAATCAAGTGAGTCAAAACGGTCCATTTGCATGGAGTTTCTTCATGCATATACACCAATAGACATGGTTCGCATGTCTCAAACTTTTCAAAAACGAGTGAGTCCAAAGATCCATCAACATGGAGCTTCTTCATGCGTTTTATACCATTATGACTTACATGGCAGTGCCACAAGTAAGTGGTACTATCATTACTATCTTATATCTTTTGGCATGAAAATGTGTATCCCTACGATCAAAATTCAATAAACCATTCCTTTAGGTGCAAGAGCACTTATTCGGGTTTAATACTAATCTTTGATGGTAGAGGGAGCGTGCGATGTTAGATCACATCAAACTTGGAAACACTTCCAACACGTATCGTCAGCTCACCTTTAGCTAGTCTCCGTTTTATTCCGTAGCTTTTATTTCGAGTTACTAACACTTAGCAACTGAACCGGTATCTAATACCCTGGTGCTACTAGGAGTACTAGCAAAGTACACATTAACACAATGTATATCCAATATACTTCTATCGACCTTGCCAGCCTTCTTATCTACCAAGTATCTAGGGTAATTCTACTCTAGTGGTTGTTCCCCTTATTACAGAAGCACTTAGTCTCGGGTTTGGGTTTTACCTTGGGTTTCTTCACTAGAGCAGCAGCTGATTTGCCGTTTCATGAAGTATCCCTTCTTGCCCTTGCCCTTCTTGAAACTAGTGGTTTCACCAACCATCAACAATTGATGCTCCTTCTTGATTTCTACTTTCGCGGTGTCAAACATCGCGAATACCTCAAGGATCATCATATCTATCCCTGATATGTTATAGTTCATCACGAAGCTCTAACAGCTTGGTGGCAATGACTTTGGAGAACCATCACTGTCTTATCTGGAAGATCAACTCCCACTCGATTCAAATGATTGTTGAACTCAGACAATCTGAGCACAAGCTCAACAATTGAGCTTTTCTCCTTAGTTTGTAGGTTAAGAAAGTCATCGGAGGTCTTATACCTCTTGACATGGGCACGAGCCTGAAATCCCAATTTCAGCCCTCGAAACATCTCATATGTTCCGCGACATTTCGAAAAACGTCTTTGGTGCCTCAACTCTAAACCGTTTCACTGAACTATCACGTAGTTATCAAAACGTGTACAAACGACGTTTGGGGTTCAGCACACTGAGCGGTGCATTAAGGACATAAGCCTTCTATGAAGCAATGAGGACAATCCTCAGTTTACGGACCTAGTCCGCATAATTGCTACTATCAACTTTCAACTAATTTTTCTCTAGGAACATATCTAAACAGTAGAACTATAGCGTGAGCTACGACATAATTTGCAAAAACCTTTTGACTATGTTCAGGATAATTAAGTTCATCTTATGAACTCCCACTCAGATAGACATCCCTCTAGTCATCTAAGTGATTACATGATCCGAGTCAAACTAGGCCGTGTCCGATCATCACATGAGACGGACTAGTCATCATCGGTGAACATCTTCATGTTGATCGTATCTTCTATGTGACTCATGTTCGACCTTTCGGTCTCCGTGTTCCGAGGCCATGTCTGTACATGCTAGGCTCGTCAAGTTAACCCTAAGTGTTTTGCATGTGTTCCGAGGCCATGTCTGTACATGCTAGGCTCGTCAACACCCGTTGTATTTGAACGTCTGAATAAAACACCCGATCATCACGTGATGTTTTGAAACAGCGAACTGTCGCAACGGTGCACAGTTAGGGGAGAACACTTCTTGAAATTGTTGTAAGGGATCATCTTATTTACTACCGTCGTTCTAAGCAAATAAGATGTATAAACATGATAAACATCACATGCAATCAAATAGTGACATGATATGGCCATCATCACTTTGCTCCTTTTGATCTCCATCTTCGGGGCTCCATGATCATCATCGTCACCGGCATGACACCATGATCTCCATCATCATGATCTCCATCATCGTGTCTTCATGAAGTTGCCTCGCCAACTATTACTTCTACTACTATGGCTAACGGTTAGCAATAAAGTAAAGTAATTACATGACGTTTAAGTTGACACGCAGGTCACAAATAAATAAAGACAACTCCTATGGCTCCTGCCGGTTGTCATACTCATCGACATGCAAGTCGTGATTCCTATTACAAGAACATGATCAATCTCATACATCACATATATCATTCATCACATCCTTTTTGGCCATATCACATCACAAAGCATACCCTGCAAAAACAAGTTAGACGTCCTCTAATTGTTGTTTGCATGTTTTACGTGGCTGCTATGGGTTTCTAGCAAGAACGTTTCTTACATACGCATGAACCACAACGTGATATGCCAATTGCTATTTACCCTTCATAAGGACCCTTTTCATCGAATCCGATCCGACTAAAGTGGGAGAGACAGACACCCGCCAGCCACCTTATGCAATAGTGCATGTTTGTCGGTGGAACCGGTCTCACGTAAGCGTACGTGTAAGGTTGGTCCGGGCCGCTTCATCCCACGATGCCGCCGAATCAAGATAAGACTAGTAACGGCAAGCATATTGAACAATATCGACGCCCACAACTACTTTGTGTTCTACTCGTGCAAAGAATCTACGCAATAGACCTAGCTCATGATGCCACTGTTGGGGAACGTAGCAGAAATTCAAAAAATTTCCTACGAATCACCAAGATCTATCTATGGAGAGACCAGCAACGAGTAGAAAGAGAGTGCATCTACATACCCTTGTAGATCTCTAAGCGGAAGCGTTCAAGTGAACGGGGTTGATGGAGTCGTACTCGTCGTGATTCAGATCACCGATGATCCTAGTGCCGAACGGACGGCACCTCCGCGTTCAACACACGTACAGCTCGATGATGTCTCCCACGCCTTGATCCAGCAAGGAGAGAGGGAGAGGTTGAGGAAGACTCCATCCAGCAGCAGCACAACGGCGTGGTGGTGATGGAGGAGCGTGGCAATCCTGCAGGGCTTCGCCAAGCACCTACGGGAGAGGAGGAGGTGTCACGGGAGGGAGGGAGGCGCCAAGGGCTCAGGTATGGATGCCCTCCCTCCCCTCCACTATATATAGGGGCAGGAGAGAGGGGGAGGCGCAGCCTTGCCCCCTCCTCCAAGGAAGGGGTGCGGCTAAGGAGGGGGGAGGAGTCCATCCTCCCCAAGGCACCTCGGAGGTGCCTTCCCCCTTTAGGACTCTCCCCTTTTTCCTTTATCTTGGCGCATGGGCCTCTAGGGGCTGGTGCCCTTGGCCCATCTAGGCCAAGGCGCAACCCCTACAGCCCATGTGGCCCCCGGGGCAGGTGGCCCCACCCGGTGGGCCCCCGGGACCCTTCCGGTGGTCCCGGTACAATACCGATGACCCCGAAACTTGTCCCGATGGCCGAAACAGGACTTCCTATATATAAATCTTTACCTCCGGACCATTCCGGAACTCCTCGTGACGTCCGGGATCTCATCCGGGACTCCGAACAACATTCGGTAACCACATACAAGCTTCCTTTATAACCCTAGCGTCATCGAACCTTAAGTGTGTAGACCCTACGGGTTCGGGAGACATGCAGACATGACCGAGATGTTCTCCGGTCAATAACCAACAGCGGGATCTGGATACCCATGTTGGCTCCCACATATTCCACGATGATCTCATCGGATGAACCACGATGTCAAGGACTCAATCAATCCCGTATACAATTCCCTTTGTCTAGCGGTATGGTACTTGCCCGAGATTCGATCGTCGGTATACCGATACCTTGTTCAATCTCGTTACCGGCAAGTCTCTTTACTCGTTCCGTAACACATCATCCCGTGATCAACCCCTTGGTCACATTGTGCACATTATGATGATGTCCTACCGAGTGGGCCCAGAGATACCTCTCCGTTTACACGGAGTGACAAAATCCCAATCTCGATTCGTGCCAACCCAACAGACACTTTCAGAGATACCCGTAGTGTACCTTTATAGCCACCCAGTTACGTTGTGACGTTTGGCACACCCAAAGCACTCCTACGGTATCCGGGAGTTGCACAATCTCATGGTCTAAGGAAATGACACTTGACATTAGAAAAGTTTTAGCATACGAACTACATGATCTTGTGCTAGGCTTAGGATTGGGTCTTGTCCATCACATCATTCTCCTAATGATGTGATCCCGTTATCAACGACATCCAATGTCCATGGTCAGGAAACCGTAACCATCTATTGATTAACGAGCTAGTCAACTAGAGGCTTACTAGGGACATGGTGTTGTCTATGTATCCACACATGTATCTGAGTTTCCTATCAATACAATTCTAGCATGGATAATAAACGATTATCATGAACAAGGAAATATAATAATAATCAATTTATTATTGCCTCTAGGGCATATTTCCAACACAGCCGTCGGCAACCACAGGACACGGCGGGGGAGGGGGGGGCACGTCGGACTTGCGCTAGAGGCATCAGCTTGGCACGTTGAGGGCACCAGGGGATAGCCCTTGCTGTCGCGCATCCAGAGAGCGAAGTGGGAGGTCGCGGGTTCACCAGAACTCATGCCGGCGACGAGCTTTGGCGGCGGTTGGTGTTCGGTGGTGCACGGGCGCGTAGCTATGGTGCATCAGTGAGCAAATGGAGGGGCTGGGCAGCACCTACTAGACACGGGGAGCACTAAGAGCAGCACGATGAGGCTAGGGGAGCACGGGGGCTATGCGTGTAGCAGCAATGGCGGACGGCGGCTTCGGTGCTCATGGGGAACGATGCTACGGCATGAGGACGAGCATGCTGAGTTAGGGGAGAAGGTCAGTGGCTCACCGTGAGTCGGCCGATGCAGACGGCTGTGCCGGGGAAGCTCTGGATGCGACGAATCAAGCGGCGGGGATTGCCGGCACCAAGGTTGAAGAAGACATTAGGGATGGCGATGCGGTGCTTCCCGGGTTGCTTGGCTCAACTTGGACAAAGAGGACGAGGATGCTGAGCTCGGGGACACGTCGGAGAGGCAAGGGGGTGGCTCTGGCTACGGGTACGGCGATCGGCATCGGTGAGCTCGCACGGGCATGAGGTGCCGAGCGAGAGAGAGGAGGGAATGAGGACAAGGGAGTGGGCGAGAGGGTCCGGGGTGATGCGTGGCGTCGTCCAGACGCGTCGGGGCAGCGGCGGGAAGTAGGAGGTGGCGGGGCGCGTGCTCGGACGGGGCGGCCACGCGCGCACTGTCCTCCTGGCGAGAGGTAGTTGGTGACTGGCACAGGCCAGTGAGCTGGGCCTCTGCTGGGCCTCCAGGTAAGCTGGGCCGTGGTGAGTTCTCTCTCTCTCTCTCTTTTAATTTCTACTTTGTTCTGTTTTCTAATTTGCAACTTTGTTTTTGATTTAGTAGTAACGCCAAATCACTTCTATGAATCCTGAAAATATTCCTGGACACTTGCTGAATTATTTTAGTGGCCCAAAAACAGTTCCAACATTATTTGAACATTTAAATTATTTCTAGTATTTAAATGCCGAAAGTCAAATACAATAAGATTTAATTCAAAAATCCAGAATGGCCTAGAAATATGTGCATCATTTTTGGCAGAGGTTTTCACCTTTAACAAAAATCATGGACTTTTCTAAAGGGCATTTGGGTTCATTGAAAATATTTTTATTGAACCTAGTTGAATTCATTTGGTGTTAGGGTTTCAACAATCCCCATTTCAACTTTCAAAGAAATTTTGACATGATGCATGGATGGTTGTGCAACTATTTACAATGAATTTCTAGGGCTGTGAAGTCGGCCTGCCCCTCCCATGGGTCCCACGCGCCATTAACCAGACGAGATAGGGAGTGGATATAGTAATCGTCCGCCAAGCGGCGGGGCTGTAGCCACGACACCATGACCAAGAACGCATCATTAGAAGCACAACTACAGTAATCAGTAGCCGGCAAGACCCGCAAGCGGCGGGTATGGCCTATCGGCTCTGTACCAGACCAGTCGGTAGAGAGGCCGGCGGGCGAAGAGACTGACAACTGGGCCCTGCGCCCAGTCAGTTTACCATTGTACCCCTGGGGGGTAGGCCTATATAAACCCCCCAGGGCACCCATGCAAAGGGTTCCACCCATTAGAACTAGACAAGATCATAGAGGGAGGAGAGAGCTAGCCCTGCCTTCTCCTACCTCCAGCATACAGCTCGAGGAGCGCCCTTGTAGTCACTTTGCTTTAGTGATCATGCGGAGACCCCGCAGAGCAGGACTAGGGGTGTTATCTCCTAGGAGAGCCCCGGACCTGGGTAAAGTACGTCGGCTTTCGTGTGTACGCCTCATCCCGCTTCCGGGCACCGGCGACGTTCTAATCGCTCCCACCATGATAAGCCATCCATTGGCATATGTCACACCCAACCCCCGACATTTGGTGTTGGAAATATGCCCTAGAGGCAATAATAAAATGGTTATTATCATATTTCTTTGTTCATGATAATTGTCTCTTGTTCATGCTATAATTGTGTTATCCAGAAATCGTAATACATGTGGGAATACATAGACCACAACACGTCCCTAGTGAGCCTCTAGTTGAGTAGCTCGTTGATCAAAAGATAGTCATGGTTTCCTGACTATGGACATTGGATGTCATTGATAACGGGATCACATCATTAGGAGAATGATGTGATGGACAAGACCCAATCCTAAGCTTAGCTCAAAGATCGTGTAGTTCATTTGCTGTAGCTTTTCTGAATGCCAAGTATCATTTCCTTAGACCATGAGATTGTGCAACTCCCGGATACCGTAGGAGTGCCTTGGGTGTGCCAAACGTCACAACATAACTGGGTGACTATAAAGGTACATTAAAGGTATCTCCAAAAGTGTCTGTTGGGTTGGCACGAATCGAGACAGGGATTTGTCACTCCGTATGACGGAGAGGTATCTCTCGGCCCACTCGGTAATGCATCATCATAATGAGCTCAATGTGATCAAGTGGTTGATCATGGGATCATGCATTACGGTACGAGTAAAGTGACTTGCCGGTAACGAGACTGAACAAGGTATTGGGATACCGACGATCGAGTCTCGGACAAGTAACGTACCGATTGACAAAGGGAATTGTATACGGATTGATTGAATCCTCGACATCATGGTTCATCCGATGAAATCATCGTGGAGCATGTGGGAGCCAACATGGGTATCCAGATCCCGCTGTTGGTTATTGACCGGAGAGGCTTCTCGGTCATGTCTGCATGTCTCCCGAACCCGTAGGGTCTACACACTTAAGGTTCGATGACGCTAGGGTTGTAGAGATATTAGCACACGGTAACCCGAAAGTTGTTCGGAGTCCCGGATGAGATCCCGGACGTCATGAGGAGTTCCGGAATGGTCCGGAGGTAAAGATTCATATATAGGAAGTCCAGTTTCGGCCATCGGGAAGGTTTCGGGGGTCACCGGTATTGTACCGGGACCACCGGAAGGGTCCCGGGGGTTCACCGGGTGGGGCCACCTATCCCGGAGGGCCCCATGGGCTGAAGTGGGAGGGGAACCAGCCCCTAGTGGGCTGGTGCGCCCCCCTTGGGCCTCCCCCTGCGCCTAGGGTTGGAAACCCTAGGGGTGGGGGGCACCACCCTTGCCTTGGGGGGCAAGGCACCCCCTTTGGCCGCTCCCCTAGGATATTGGATCTCCTAGGGCCGACGCCCCCCTAGGCACCCTATATATAGTGGTGGGGAGGGAGGGCTGCGCACCCAAGCCCCTGGCCTCTCCCTCTCCCCCCCGTCACACTCCTCCGTCTCCCAGCGCTTGGCGAAGCCCTGCCGAGATCACCGTTGCTTCCACCACCATGCCGTCGTGCTGCTGGATCTTCACCAACCTGTCCTTTCCCCTTGCTGGATCAAGTTGGAGGAGACTTCTTCCCAACCGTACGCGTGTTGAACTCGGAGGTGCCGTTCGTTCGACACTAGGTCATCGGTGATTTGAATCACGTCGAGTACGACTCCATCAACCCCGTTCTCTTGAATGCTTCCGCTCGTGATCTACAAGGGTATGTAGATGCACTCCTCTCTCCCTCGTTGCTAGATGGCTCCATAGATTGATCTTGGTGATGCGTAGAAAATTTTAAAATTCTGCTACGTTCCCCAACAGTGGCATCATGAGCTAGGTTTATGCGTAGTTACTATGCACGAGTAGAACACAAAGTAGTTGTGGGCGTCGATATTGTCAATTTGCTTGCCGTTACTAGTCTTATCTTGATTCGGCGGCATCGTGGGATGAAGCGGCCCGGACCAACCTTACACGTACACTTACGTGAGACCGGTTCCACCGACTGACATGCACTAGTTGCATAAGGTGGCTGGCGGGTGTCTGTCTCTCCCACTTTAGTCAGATCGGATTCGATGAACAGGGTCCTTATGAAGGGTAAATAGAAATTGGCAATTCACATTGTGGTTTTGGCGTAGCTAAGAAACGTTCTTGCTAGAAACCTATAGCAGCCACGTAAAAACTTGCAACAACAATTAGAGGACGTCTAACTTGTTTTTGCAGGAAGTGTTTTCTGATGTGATATGGCCAAAGGATGTGATGAATGATATATGTGATGTATGAGATGATCATGTTCTTGTAATAGGAATCACGACTTGCATGTCGATGAGTATGACAACCGGCAGGAGCCATAGGAGTTGTCTTTATTTATTTATGACCTGCGTGTCAACATAAACGTCATGTAATTACTTTACTTTATTGCTAATGCGTTAGCCATAGTAGTAGAAGTAATAGTTGACGTGACAACTTCAAGAAGACACGATGATGGAGATCATGATGATGGATATCATGGTGTTATGCCGGTGACAACGATGATCATGGAGCCCCGAAGATGGAGCAAATGATATTGGCCATATCATGTCAGTACTCGATTGCATGTGATGTTTATCATGTTTTGCATCTTATTTGCTTAGAACGACGGTAGCTTAAATAAGATGATCCCTCGAAATAATTTCAAGAAAGTGTTCCCCCTAACTGTGCACCATTGCGAAGGTTTGTTGTTTCGAAGCACCACGTGATGATCGGGTGTGATAGATTCTAAAGTTCGAATACAACGGGTGTAAGCCAGATTTACACACGCAATACACCTAGGTTGACTTGACGAGCCTAGCATGTACAGACATGGCCTCGGAACACAGAAGACCGAAAGGTCGAGCATGAGTCGTATAGAAGATACGATCAACATGAAGATGTTCACCGATGTTGACTAGTCCGTCTCACGTGATGATCGGACATGGCCTAGTTAACTCGGATCATGTTATACTTAGATGACTGGAGGGATGTCTATCTGAGTGGGAGTTCATTGAATAATTTGATTAGATGAACTTAATTATCATGAACTTAGTCTAAAATCTTTACAATATGTCTTGTAGATCAAATGGCACACGTTGTCCTCAACTTCAACGCGTTCCTAGAGAAAACCAAGCTGAAAGATGACGGCAGCAACTATACGGACTGGGTCCGGAACCTGAGGATCATCCTCATAGCTGCCAAGAAAGATTATGTCCTAGAAGCACCGCTAGGTGACGCACCCATCCCACAGAACCAAGACATTATGAACGCTTGGCAGTCACGTGCTGATGATTACTCCCTCATTCAGTGCGGCATGCTTTACAGCTTAGAACCGGGGCTCCAAAAGTGTTTTGAGAGACACGGAGCATATGAGATGTTCGAAGAGCTGAAAATGGTTTTTCAAGCTCATGCCCGGGTCGAGAGATATGAAGTCTCCGACAAGTTCTTTAGCTATAAGATGGAGGAAAATAGTTCTGTTAGTGAGCACATACTCAAAATGTCTGGGTTGCATAACCGCTTGACTCAGCTGGGAGTTAATCTCCCGGATGACGCGGTCATTGACAGAATCCTGCAGTCGCTTCCACCGAGCTACAAGAGCTTTGTGATGAACTTCAATATGCAGGGGATGGAAAAGACCATTCCTGAGGTATATTCAATGCTGAAATCAGCAGAGGTAGAAGTCAAAAAGGAACATCAAGTGTTGATGGTGAATAAAACCACTAAATTCAAGAAAGGCAAGGGTAAGAAGAACTTCAAGAAGGACGGCAAGGGAGTTGCCGCGCCCGGTAAGCAAGCTGCCGGGAAGAAGCCAAAGAATGGAACCAAGCCCAAGACTGAGTGTTTTTATTGCAAGGGAAGTGGTCACTGGAAGCGGAACTACCCCAAATACTTAGCGGACAAGAAGGCCGGCAACACGAAAGGTATATGTGATATACATGTAATTGATGTGTACCTTACCAGTACTCATAGTAGATCCTGGGTATTTGATACCGGTGCGGTTGCTCACATTTGTAACTAAAAATAGGAGCTGCGGAATAAGCGGAGACTGGCAAAGGACGAGGTGATGATGCACGTCGGGAATGGTTCCAAGGTCGATGTGATCGCCATCGACACGCTACCTCTACATTTACCTACGGGATTAGTTTTGAACCTCAATAATTGTTATTTAGTGCCAAGTTTGAGCATGAACATTGTATCAGGATCTCGTTTAATACGAGATGGCTAATCATTTAAATCCGAGAATAATGGTTGTAATATTTATATGAGAGATATGTTTTATGGTCATGCTCCAATGGTGAATGCTTTATTCTTAGTGAATCTCGAGCGTAATGCTACACATATTCATAGTGTGAATACCAAAAGATGTAAGGTTGATAATGATAGTCCCACATACTTGTGGAACTGCCGCCTTGGTCACATAGGTGTCAAACGCATGAAGAAGCTCCATGCAGATGGACTTTTAGAGTCTCTTGATTACGAATCATTTGACACGTGCGAACCATACCTCATGGGTAAAATGACCAAGACTCCGTTCTCAGGAACAATGGAGCGAGCAACCAACTTATTGGAAATCATACATACTGATGTGTGCGGTCCAATGAGTGTTGAGGCTCGCGGTGGCTATCGTTATGTTCTCACCCTCACTGATGACTTGAGTAGATATGGGTATGTCTACTTAATGAAACACAAGTCTGAGACCTTTGAAAAGTTCAAGGAATTTCAGAGTGAGGTTGAGAATCAACGTGACAGGAAAATCAAGTTCTTGCGATCAGATCGTGGGGGAGAATACTTGAGTCATGAATTTGGCACACACTTAAGAAAATGTGGAATAGTTTCACAACTAACGCCGCCTGGAACACCTCAGCGTAATGGTGTGTCCGAACATCGTAATCGCACTCTATTAGATATGGTGCGATCTATGATGTCTCTTACCGATTTATCGCTATCATTTTGGGGCTATGCTTTAGAGACTGCCGCATTCACTTTAAATAGGGCTCCGTCGAAATCCGTTGAGACAACACTGTATGAATTATGGTTTGGGAAGAAGCCTAAGCTGTCGTTTCTAAAAGTTTGGGGATGCGATGCTTATGTCAAGAAACTTCAACCTGAAAAGCTCGAACCCAAGTCGGAAAAATGCGTCTTCATAGGATACCCTAAAGAAATTGTTTGGTATACCTTCTACCTCAGATCCGAAGGCAAGATCTTTGTTGCCAAGAATGGGTCCTTTCTAGAGAAAGAGTTTCTCTCGAAAGAAATAAGTGGGAGGAAAGTAGAACTTGATGAAGTATTACCTCTTGAACCGGTAAGTGGCGTAGCTCAAGAAAATGTTCCTAAGGTGCCTGTACCGACTAGAGAGGAAGTTGATGATGATCATGAAACTTCAGATCAAGTTGCTACTGAACTTTGTAGGTCCACAAGGACACGTTCCGCACCAGAGTGGTACGGCAACCCTGTCTTGGAAATCATGTTGTTAGACAACGGTGAACCTTCGAACTATGAAGAAGCGATGGCGGGCCCGGATTCCGACAAATGGCTTGAAGCCATGAAATCCGAGAAAGGATCCATGTATGAAAACGAAGTATGGACTTTGACTGACTTGCCTGTTGATCGGAGAGCCATAGAAAATAAATGGATCTTTAAGAAGAAGACAGACACGGATAGTAATGTGACCATCTATAAAGCTCGGCTTGTCGCTAAGGGTTATCGACAAGTTCAAGGGGTTGACTACGATGAGACTTTCTCACCCGTAGCGAAGCTGAAGTCCGTCCGAATCATGTTAGCAATTGCCGCATTCTATGATTATGAGATATGGCAAATGGACGTCAAAACGGATTCCTTAATGGTTTCCTTAAGGAAGAATTGTATATGATGCAGCCGGAAGGTTTTGTCGATCCTAAGAATGCTGACAAGGTGTGCAAGCTCCAACGCTCGATTTATGGGCTGGTGCAAGCATCTCGGAGTTGGAACATTCGTTTTGATGAGATGATCAAAGCGTTTGGGTTTATGCAGACTTATGGAGAAGCCTGCATTTACAGGAAAGTGAGTGGGAGCTCTGTAGCATTTCTCATATTGTATGTGGATGACATACTATTGATGGGAAATGATATAGAATTCTTGGAAAGCATAAAGGCCTACTTGAACAAGTGTTTTTCAATGAAGGACCTTGGAGAAGCTGCTTATATATTAGGCATCAAGATCTATAGAGATAGATCGAGACGCCTCATTGGTCTTTCACAGAGTACGTACCTTGACAAGATATTTAAGAAGTTTAAAATGGATCAGTCAAAGAAGGGGTTCTTGCTTGTATTGCAAGGTACGAGATTGAGCATGGCTCAATGCCCGACCACGGTAGAAGATAGAGAAAAGATGAGTGTCGTCCCCTATGCCTCGGCCATAGGGTCTATCATGTATGCTATGCTGTGTACCAGACCTTATGTAAACCTTGCCGTAAGTTTGGTAGGAAGGTACCAAAGTAATCCCGGCATGGAACACTGGACAGCGGTCAAGAATATCCTGAAGTACCTGAAAAGGACTAAGGAAATGTTTCTCGTTTGGAGGTGACGAAGAGCTCGTCGTAAAGGGTTACGTCGATGCTAGCTTCGACACAGATCTGGATGACTCTAAGTCACAAACTGGATACGTGTATATTTTGAATGGTGGGGCAGTAAGCTGGTGCACTTGCAAGCAAAGTGTTGTGGCGGGATCTACATGTGAAGCGGAGTACATGGCAGCCTCGGAGGCAGCACAAGAAGCAGTCTGGGTGAAGGAGTTCATTACCGACCTAGGAGTCATACCCAATGTGTCGGGCCCGAGGACTCTCTTCTGTGACAACAAGAGCTATTGCTCTTGCCAAGGAGCCCAGGTTTCACAGGAAGACCAGGCATATCAAGCGTCGCTTCAACTCCATTCGTGAAAGTGTTCAAAATGGAGACATAGAGATTTGTAAAGTACATACGGACCGGAATGTAGCAGATCCGTTGACTAAACCTCTCCCTAGAGCAAAACATGATCAACACCAGAACTGCATGGGTGTTCGATTCATCACAATGTAAATAGAATATTGACTCTAGTGCAAGTGGGAGACTGTTGGAAATATGCCCTAGATGCAATAATAAAATGGTTATTATTATATTTCTTTGTTCATGATAATTGTCTATTGTTCATGCTATAATTGTGTTGTCACAACACGTCCCTAGTGAGCCTCTAGTTGACTAGCTCGTTGATCAAAAGATAGTCATGGTTTCCTGACTATGGACATTGGATGTCATTGATAACGGGATCACATCATTAGGAGAATGATGTGATGGACAAGACCCAATCCTAAGCTTAGCTCAAAGATCGTGTAGTTCATTTGCTGTAGCTTTTCTGAGTGTCAAGTATCATTTCCTTAGACCATGAGATTGTGCAACTCCCGAATACCGTAGGAGTTCCTTGGGTGTGCCAAACATCACAACATAACTGGTTGACTATAAAGGTACATTACAGGTATCTCCGAAAGTGTCTGTTGGGTTGGCACGAATCGAGACTGGGATTTGTCACTCCGTATGACGGAGAGGTATCTCTGGGCCCACTCGGTAATGCATCATCATAATGAGCTCAGTGTGATCAAGTGGTTGATCATGGGATCATGCATTACGGTATGACTAAAGTGACTTACCGGTAACGAGACTGAACAAGGTATTGGGATACCGATGATCGAGTCTCGGACAAGTAACGTATCGATTGACAAAGGGAATTGTATATGGATGGATTGAATCCCCGACAACGTGGTTCATCCGATGAGATCATCGTGGAGCATGTGGGAGCCAACATGGGTATCTAGATCCCGCTGTTGGTTATTGACCGGAGAGGCTTCTCGGTCATGTCTTCATGTCTCCCGAACCCGTAGGGTCTACACACTTAAGGTTCGATGACGCTAGGGTTGTAGAGATATTAGCACACGGTAACCCGAAAGTTGTTCGGAGTCCCGGATGAGATCCTGGACGTCACGAGGAGTTCCGGAATGGTCCGGAGGTAAACATTCATATATAGGAAGTCCAGTTTCGGCCATCGGGAAGGTTTCGAGGGTCACCGGTATTGTACCGGGACCACCGGAAGGGTCCCGAGGGTCCATCGGGTGGGGCCACCTATCCCGGAGGGCCCCATGGGCTGAAGTGGGAGGGTAACCAGCCCCTAGTGGGCTGGTGCGCCCCCCTTGGGCCTCCCCCTGCGCCTAGGGTTGGAAACCCTAGGGGTGGGGGGCGCCAGCCTTGCCTTGGGGGGCAAGGCACCCCCTTTGGCCGCCGCCCCCTAGGAGATTGGATCTCCTAGGGCCGGCGCCCCCCTTGGCACCCTATATATAGTGGAGGTGAGGGAGGGCTGCGTACCCAAGCCCCTGGCCTCTCCCTCTCCCCCAAGTGACACTCCTCCGTCTCCCAGCGCTTGGCGAAGCCCTGCCGAGATCACCGTTGCTTTCACCACCACGCCGTCGTGCTGCTGGATCTTCATCAACCTCTCCTTTCCCCTTGATGGATCAAGTTGGAGGAGACATCTTCCCAACCGTACGTGTGTTGAACGCGGAGGTACCGTCCGTTTGGCACTAGGTCATCGGTGATTTGAATCACGTCGAGTACGACTCCATCAACCCCGTTCTCTTGAACGCTTCCGCTCGTGATCTACAAGGGTATGTAGATGCACTCCTCTCTCCCTCGTTGCTAGATGACCCCATAGATTGATCTTGGTGATGCATAGAAAATTTTAAAATTCTGCTACATTCCCCAACATTTGGCGCCCACCGTGGGGCCTGGTGCACCATCGTCCGGAGACCTGTTCTGGACGGGAACCCTTTTCCTCCCTGGCGAGCGCAGCCAGCCCGGCATGCCAAACGGAGTATGTGCCGACGCGCCGCATGGCGCTGAAATTGCCTGCACGGCCAGTTGCCTTGCCGATCTTGTCGGCGAGGTCTGCCTCTCCGACGAGCCCGCATCCAACGCGGGCACAGGCAGCCCCGAGAGCCTCCTCGCGGGCCTCCTCGATCAACTCCACGTCGCCAGCGAGCCAGCTGGGGACTTGGAGTCCGTAGGCTCCACCGATCCCATGTTGGTCGACTCCGACACCGCATCGCTTGACACGTTCCCTACCAACGTGGTGGTCTACGACAAACCGCTCCCTTGCGCGGAGAGCGGCGGAAGCACCGTCACGGAAGTGCTTGTCATTGATCATGGCGAGCACTCCGGCGGGGGTGATTATGACCCGCTCAGCGCAGTGCTACAAGACCTGGCAGCGCCCATTCCCGAAGACGCCGACACCGAGACGCTGGAGGCACGCCGCCTTCAGCTAGTCGACGGCGCCAAGAAGCTGGCCAGCATGAGACGCCTATCAGAGGCCTACCAGCGCGAGATGGACCACGCTGTAGGCGGCACACCGGCTCCAGCTGGGCCTAGCAGCCTTGGCACGGTCCAGCAGCGTGGCGTGGCCATCGCCAACCTGTTCGGGGAAAATCACCCTGTTTACGCCACGCCTACAGAGAACATCTGAGCCGCCCAGGCAGCGGTGGACTAGCTGGACAAATTCGAGGGCGAAGAACGTCGCTTGATGACGGAGCGCGTCCAGCGACTCCTTGACGCGGCTACGGAGCAGAATGACGCCGGCTACCGCACTGATGCGCCGCACCGGTAGAATGACGACCTGCCTCCCCGCCAAGAGCAAGGCGCGACATCTCGGAAACTGACTGGTGGCGTCCGCGGAAGAAAGGACAAGGAGCTGACTGCCAGCCGCAGTCGGACTTGCATCACCATAGAGCGCGACCAAGACGGCCGCCCAACAGCAGTGGAACGGCGGGACGACTGTCCGTCTACTCCCCCTCGCATGGAAAGGCGAGTCTCCCCGCCGCCTGTTGATCACCCGACGCTCGGCGACCGCCTTGGCCGCCGAGAGGGAGTCGGAGAGAATGACGCTCGCCACCGGATCGACCATCTCCACAGATCCCTGGCACTTGAAGAAGAAGATGAGTTGGGTCCGCCGTGTTTCGGCCCCCGCATTCGAGACAAGCCCTTCCCCAAAGGGTTCACGCTCCCAAGAGACACACCCAAATACATCGGCTCCGTGAAGCCGGAAGACTTGCTAGTTGGCTACTCCACGGCCGTCAGCATAGCAAACGGCAACAAGTGTGTTGCTGTGAAGTACATTCCGCTCATGCTCTAGGGCATAGTCCGGACATGGCTGAACAACTTGAAGCCCCGCAGCATCAACAGTTGGGTTGACTTCACCGACGCCTTCGTCCGCAACTTCACCAATACGTACAAGTGGCCTCCCAAACCTCGCCAGCTCTCCTTGTGCGTCCAAGGCCCCAATGAGTCAACTCGCGACTACTTCACGCGCTGGGCCGAGCTCCACAACTCCTGCGAAGGCATGCACGAGGTGCAGGCCATTGAGTACTTCACTGCAGGATGCCGAGAGGGCACCCTCCTCAAGCACAGGCTTCTCTGCGATGAGCCAGAGACCCTCGACGAGCTTCTGACCATAGCAGACAAATATGCCACACCCGACTCCTCCATGAAGACAGAGATCCAGGTTAGTGCGACAGGCAAGGTGGCTCCTCAGGCTCCTCGAACCCCGGCTGGAGACGCCAGTCGGCGTCAACAGCAGAACGACCACAAGCGCAAAGCCCCACAGCCGGCTTCCACCAGCCGGCAGATGGCGAAATTCGAAGACCAGCAGCCGGAAGGGCAGCCTCCGCCCAAACGTTAGAAGGGCGGCAAGCCCAACTGGCTGCCGGCTTTCTCATATGATCAAACTTTGGATGGACCCTGCAAATTCCATAGTGGCGCGAAGCCGTCCAACCACACCACTCGGAAGTGCCACTCGCTCACCAGGATCTCCAAGGGAGACGGCCTTTTGCCTCCCCACCTGCTGGGCAGCCGCCTCCTCCTCCGCCCCAGCAGCCAGCGGTCAGACCAGTCGGCGCGATACAAGACGAGTACCCAAAAGAGCATTGAACCTACGTCGTGTTCACCAGCGTGGCCGATGATCGACGCAGCAGGCGGCAACGGCAGCAAGAGGTGAGTGCAGTAGCATCTGAGACACCAGAGTTCGCATTGGTCTAAGAAGCCCATTAGCTAGAGCAGAGCTGACCACCCGGAAGTAATGTCCAAACCTGGCTCCTATGCCTTGGTTTTGGACGCCACCTTTGCCACGGACAAGTGAGATGCTCGCTTCTCCAGAGTCCTGATAGATGGCTACAGCAGCATCAACATCCTGTACAAGGATACCATGGAGAAATTAGGAATCAGACAAAGGCAGCTTCAGTCCAGCCGGATAGTGTTCCATGGCATAGTTCCTGGCCTTTCCTGCTCACCAATCGGCAAGATTCTGATTGACGTCCTCTTTGGAGACAAAGATCATTTCCGCCGAGAGTCAATTTGGTTTGAGGTGGTGGACCTTGAGAGCCCATACCATGCATTACATGGCCGGCCTGCCCTGGCCAAGTTCATAGCTGTCCCCCACTATGCCTACCTCAAGATGAAGATGCCGAGTTCCAAGGGGATTCTGACCATAACTGGCGGCTACAAGAAGTCGTCTGCCTGCGCGGCAGAGAGCAGTCGGCTGGCCGAGTCCCTCGTGATCGTAGCTGAGAAGCGGCTCCTTGACTGGGTTGTGGCGATGGCAAGCAAGTAGCCAGAGATGTCGCCCGATCCCAAGGAGTCGGAAGCTGAGGGCTCGTTCAAGCCGGCCAAAGAAACAAAGAAGATACCATTGGACCCGGAGCACCCGGAGAGGTACACTGTCGTAGGTGCAAACCTCAACAGCAAATAGGAAGGCGAGCTCGTCGATTTCCTCCGTGAGAATCGGGACATTTTCGCATGGTCCCCCAAAGACATGCCAGGTCACTACTAGGAAAAGGGCTACTAATGGTGCACCAGTTTTGCCTACTAATGGCGCATCACTGGTGCGCCATTAGTATCACGCCACTAGTATTTTTTACTAATGGCGCACCACTGGTGCGCCATTAGTATAGGCCACGGTGCGCCATTAGTATAGGCCACTGGTGCGCCATTAGTATAGGCCACTGGTGCGCCATTAGTATTTTTGAATTTTGAAGGCGGGAAAATAGTAGTGGCGCACCGTCTAACCCCCACCGTGCGCCATTGCTATTTTTGAATTTTGAATTTGGATCTGGATTGTGATTTTTTTGCCCATTTTTTGCTCGTTTTTTTGCTCGTTTTTTGGCACAATATTATTTCAAATTTTGTTCCTGTTTTTGGATCTTGGACGTTCTTTTGCCATGTTCTTTTGCCGTAGAGGAGTTTGCCGGAGAGGAGGAGGAGGTCACCGGAGAGGCGCTCGCCTACATCGCCGGAGAGGAGGAGGAGGAGTTCGCTGGAGAGGAGGAGGAGGAGGTCGTCGGAGAGGAGTTCACCGGAGCATCGGAGAGGAGGAAGGAGAAACCATGAGGGGATGGGAGGACAGGAGGGAGGAGGAGCTCATCGGAGAGGAGGGAGGAGGAGCTCACCGGAGAGGAGGGAAGAGGTGCTCGCCAGAGAGGAGGGAGGAGAAACTGTAAGGGGAGGGGAGGGGAGGAGAGGAGGGAGGAGGAGGTCACCGGAGAGGAGGAGGAGGAGGTCGCCGGAGCGGAGGAGGGTAGTATGGTGGAGGAGAGAAGGGAATATGGAGTGGAGGAGTGGAGGAGATGGAGTGGAGGAGAGGTGGAGTGGAGGAGAAGAATGAAGAGGTAAGGACGACGGGCGGGGCAGGGGCGACGGCGATAGGCGGGGCAGGGGCGACGGCGGGCGGGCCGGGGCGCGCGACGCGCATCGGGGCAGGGCGGCGAGCGGTGAACTGCGTCAGGCGAGGGCACAACCGACGGAGAGTGGGCGGCGACGGCGACCTCGGGCGGCTAGGGGAGGCGACGGCGATGTCGGGGCAGGGGCCGGCGTCGAGGAGCAGCGTAGCAGCTTGGCGGCGTTGGAGAAGAATGGCGGGTGGGGGTAAATTTCCCAAGTGTTTGGTTATATAGGAAAGGCCTTGGTCCCGGTTCGTGTCACGAACCGTGACCAATGCCCCCTTTAGTCCCGGTTGGTGCCACCAACTAGGACCAAAGGCATCTTTTCAGCAGCCCAAAGGGCGGGAAGCAGCGGCCTTTGGTCCCGGTTGGTGGCACCAACCGGGACTAAAGGGGGGCATTGGTCACGGTTCGTGGCAACAACCATGACCAATTCCCCCCTTTAGTCCCGGTTGGTGCCACCAACCGGGACCAAAGGCCTGCGCCTGCCAAAGCCGCGATGCGGTGGGATGTTTAGTCCCACCTCCCTAGCTGAGGAGCGGCCGCACCTGTTTATAAGTGCTGCCCTGCCATCTCCATCGAACTCCTCAGAACTGCAGGCCTCTGGGCCTAATCTCGCACCGCTATGCCTGTGGGCCTGCTGGGCCTTCTGCGGGCCTGAATCCTGACCCATGGATGGGCTTCTAGTCGTATTCAGGCCGTGGTGGCCCATTAGGTGGCATTTTTTTACTATTTATTTTTTCATTTCTACTTAGAACTAAATACTTATAGTTTTTTAGTGATTTTTTTCTTTTAGGTCACAAAAATTATAAACTTTCTATTAGTGCCATTAGTTTTAAAATTTGAATTTTTTAAAATTTGTGTGAATCACTAGTTTATTAATTTTGAAGGCGGGAAGATAGTAATGGCGCACCATGGGTAGGTGCGCCATTAGTAAGTTTGAATTTTTTTGCCTCTCTAGATCTTAAAAGCCCCATATCTTTTTTTCTATTAGGTTTTTGAGGATTTTGAAAATGTTTAACGTGGTTCCCCCGGTTAAATTCGGATGTAACTTTTCGAGTAGACGATTTTTCATATAAAAAACTTTTTCATCCGAGTTCGTACGCAAAAGTTATGCCCATTTTACAAATTCTCGAGAGATTTCGCAAATAAAGTCGAAGTTCATATTTGTAAATTTTCACAACAACTAGACCACATATCACATGGGAAACTTTTTTTCTTTTATTTTTTGACATTTCCATCATTTTTTATTTTTTTTAAAAAACTGAAAAGGCGGTCCAGGGGGGGGGGGTTCATTAGGTGGAAGTGGTGGCCAAGTTACTAATGGTGCACCATGGGAGTGGTGCGCCATTACTAGTTCAACTAGTAATGGCGCACCACTCCCATGGTGCACCATTAGTAAATTTTTTCTTAATTTTTTTCAAAACTACTAATGGCGCACCGTGGGAGTGGTGAACTAGTAATGGCGCACCACTCCCACGGTGCGCCATTAGTAGTTTTGAAAAAAAATTATTTTTTTTACTAATGGCGCACCGTGGATGTGGTGCGCCATTAGTATTTGGACACTAATGGCGCACCAACACATGGTGCGCCATTAGTATATAGTAATGGCGCACCACATGTCTGGTGCACCATTAGTGTCAATTCCATCTATAGCCCTTTTCCTAGTAGTGGGTGCCCCGACAGATTTCACCGAGCACAAATTACATGTATGGTCCGATGCCAAGCTAGTCAGGCAGCCCTTGCGCCGCTTGTCAGAAGAGAAGAGAAGAGTTGTTGGAGAAGAGATAGCCCGGCTGCTGGCAGCCGGCTTCATCATGGAGGTGTTCTTTCTAGAATGGCTAGCCAACCCGGTCCTGGTACTGAAGAAGAACACGCAGTGGCGAATGTGTATTGATTACACTAGCCTCAACAAAGCATGCCCCAAGGACCCGTTCGCTTTGCCAAGGATCGACCAAGTGATAGACTCCACAGCCGGATGCGAGGTGTTGAGTTTCTTGGATGCATATTCAGGATATCACCAGATCAAGTTAAACCCGGCCGACAGACTGAAGACCGCCTTCATCACGCCGTTTGGAGCCTTCTGCTACTTGACCATGATGTTCGGCTTGAGGAATGCCGGCGCCACCTTCAAACGTTGCATGTAGAAGTGCCTCCTCAAGCAACTCGGCAGAAACGCCCATGTTTACATGGACGACGTGGTGGTGAATACGGAGAAGCATGGAACACTGCTGGAAGACCTCAAGGAGACCTTTGAGAACTTGCGCCGATTTCAAATCAAGCTCAACCCGGAGAAATGCGTCTTCGGAGTACCAGCTGGCCAACTTCTTGGCTTCCTGGTCTCTAAACGTGGCATAGAATGCAACCCTGTGAAGATCAAGGCCATTGAGAGGATGGAAGTACCCAGCCGACTGCTGGACGTACAAAAGTTCACCGGCTATTTGGCATCCATCAGCCGATTCATCAGTCGGTTGGGTGAGAAGGCTCTCCCCCTATACCAACTCATGAAGAAGACCACTTTTTTCGAGTGGAACCACAAGGCGGATGAAGCTTTTCTCCAACTAAAGAAGATGTTGACTACTCCACCTATCCTGGCGGCTCCGACTCCTAAGGAACCCATGCTCCTCTACATCGCCGCCACCAGCCGAGTAGTCAGCGCAGTCATCGTGGTAGAGCGCAAGGAGGAAGGAAAGGCACTACCAGTCCAGAGACCGGTATATTATTAGAGTGAAGTACTGTCGACCTCCAAGCAAAACTACCCCCACTACCAGAAGATGTGCTACGGCGTGCACTTTGCCGCCAAGAAATTGAAGCCTTAATTCCAAGAACATCCTATCACTGTGGTCTGCACAGCTCCACTAGCCGAGATCATCGGGAGCCGGGATGCTTCGGGCCGAGTGGCCAAATGGGCCATAGATTTGGCCCCCTACACCATCTACTGCCAGCCTCGCACCGCCATCAAGTCACAAGCGCTGGCTGACTTCCTTGTCGACTGGGCTAAGACCCAGTATCTGCCGCCAGCACCCGACTCCACCCATTGGCGAATGCATTTTGACGGCTCCAAGATGCGCACCGGCTTGGGAGCCGGCATCGTCCTCACCTCTCCCAAAGGCGACAAGCTCAAATATGTGTTGCAAATCCATTTTGCCGCCTCCAACAACGTCGCCGAATACGAGACACTCATTCATGGGCTCCGGCTGGCCAAAGAGCTTGGCATTCGCTGGATCCTGTGCTATGGTGACTCCGACTTGGTGGTCCAGCGGTCGTCAGGTGATTGGGACGCTAAAGACGCAAACATGGCAAGCTACCGCTTCCTCGTGCAGCAACTCAGTGGATATTTTGAGGGGTGCGAATGTCTACATGTACCAAGAAACGACAACGACCAAGCAGACGCATTGGCACGTATCGGCTCCATCCGTCAAGCAATACCGTCCGGCGTCGCCCTTCAGCGCCTCCTCAAGCCGTCTGTCAAGCCATCGCCAAAGTCAGACTCTATCTTCGTGCCGGCTTGTCCTGAAGCAGTCGGATCCGACTCGAGAGCCCCCGCAGACGGCACGAGTATTCCGGCAGGTGGCATGGGGGTCGTGTCAGTCGCACCCGGCCCGGGGACTGGGCGGTCGGCCCAGAGACTTCAGAACCCGGCCCGGGGACTATGGCAATCGGCCCAGGGACTTCACCGACACAGCAAGCGGCTGCCGACTCCAAACCGCCGCCTCCCGGCCCAGCCGCCCTCGTCCAAGTTGCAGTCCTGACAGTTGCAGAAATTGCAGCACCTTCATGGGCCCAGCCCATCCTCAAATTCCTAGTGAACAAAGAGCTGCCAACTGATGAGATCTTAGCTCGACAAGTGCAATGCCGGGCGACAACCTACACCATAGTCAACAGAGAGCTTGTAAGGCGCAGTGTCACTGGTGTCTACCAGCGCTGCATGGGGCCGGAGCAAGGCCAAGCAATTCTCAAGGACATCCATCAAGGCGAGTGTGGCCACCACGCGGCTTTAAGAGCACTCGTCGTGAAAGCCTTCCGACATGGTTTCTTCTGTCCGGCTGCTCTTGAAGACGACAAGGCCTTTGTCCAAAAATGCAAAGGGTGCCAGAAGTTCCGCTCCAAGCCACATCAGCCGACTTCTGCACTCAAGACTATTCCCATTGCCTGGCCCTTTGCTATTTGGGGCCTGGACATGGTGGGACCATTCAAGACGGCACGAGGCGGCTTGACTCACTTACTTGTCGTACTGGACAAGTTCACCAAGTGGATAGAAGCAAAACCAATCAAGAAGTTGAATGGTCCGACAGCTGTGACTTTCATCTCCGACATCACAATTCGGTACAGCATACCGCACATCATCATCACCGACAATGGCACAAACTTTGCCAAAGGTGCCTTGGCTTGTTTCTGCGCGATGCAGGGCATCCGACTGGACTTAGCGTCCGTTGCCCATCCGCAGTCCAACGGCCAGGTAGAGCAAGCAAATGGCCTTATCCTGTCCGGCATCAAGCCTCGACTGGTCGAGCCTCTAGAGTGCTCGGCCGGTTGCTTGCTTGACGAGTTGCCAGCCGTCCTCTGGAGCCTGCGCACAACTCCAAACAAGTCAACCGGCTTCACGCCCTTCTTCCTCGTCTACGGTGCTGAAGCCGTCATCCCAACGGACATAGAATTCGACTCCCCTCGAATCACCATGTACACCGAAGAGGAAGCAGAAGAAGCACATCAAGACGGCGTCGATCTGCTGGAAGAGGGCCGGCTTTTGGCACTCAGCCGGTCTAGCATCTACCAGCAGAGCCTGCGCCGATACTACAACCGGAAGGTTAAGCTGAGATCTTTCCAAGAAGGAGACCTTGTGCTCTGGCTGATCCAGCGAGCAGCCGGCTATCACAAGCTCTCAGCGCCTTGGGAAGGCCCTTTCATCATCAGCAAAGTGTTGGCAACGAATCCTACTACCTGATCGACGCTCAGAAGCCCCGAGCACGCAAGAGGGACGACTCCAGCAAAGAGATGGAGCAGCCATGGAATGCAAATCTCCTCCGAAGATTTTACAGTTAATGCAGTATGTACCACGCTACCTTTTGTATTAAAGTACGGAGACTTCGCCCCCCCCCCCCGAGAAGAGTTCGGGGACTGCCCTCTTTTATCTATATGATAAGAATTATGCCTATGAGTATGTTATTCTTTGTTATACCGCTTGGCACCGGGTTCGACTAGTTGGCCCGGGGACTTGCCGTCTTGTACTATGAAATGTTTCCTGCAGCCGGACAAGTAGTGTGTGGCACTTAAGCCGTCTCCTGTTAGAAGACGCAGCTCGCAGAGCGACTATCTGGTGGGCAGGAGTAAGGTAGAATTGGTGCCCACATGAAAAATGGCTAAGGACTCAAAGCATGTACAAAGTTTAAGCCGGCTTCCAGCCTTTTACAACCGACTCTTGAGCAGCCGGCTCACCATTTTCTAATCAACTTGCTAAAAAACTCTAAACGGCTAAGTAATTGCCTTCCCAAAAGAAGCTAAGTACTTGATCCAGCAACAGTCCACAGAGAGGCTATCCGACTGGCAAGACGGCAACCAAGGGAAGGCGGCAAAGGAAAAAGCCAAAGAGCAATGGGCAAAAAGAGATAGAACACGGAGAAATATTTACATAGAAAAGGCCCTTAGCCGAATCTTCAAAACAGAAGTTCAAGATACACCCCGCGGGTGGAATTGTGCAAATTAACAAGTTCATCGAGACTATTAAGCAGATAAAAGCAAAGATGAAGTGGCAGCCTAGGAAACTACAGACGGATTCAGAGGACCGGAGGGGTCGGCGGTGCCAGTTGCCGGAGCGGCCGGCTGGTTGGTCTCCCCTAGGTCGCCTCTGGTAGCAGCTGGCTGGGCTGGGCGCGACTCATTGCTAGAGGCGCGGTCGAGCTGGGGCTGGCCATCTGCTCCGACCTCTGGCGCCTCTTCCTCGCCTCCTTCCTCCGCTTCGCCTTCTTCCTCGCCACTGGAATCAATCACCTCCGCCGATTCGGCACCGTCATCCGGGTTCAGCCCGAACCACTCCGGCGGCACCTCCTCGCCGTTCTCAGCCCGCTTTGGGACGAAGACGCTAGTGTCGGTGTATTCGGCGATCAACATTGCGCGCTTGACGAGATCGTCTTCCACGACCACCAACTCCGCCTGAGCTTCTAGCGGAACATGACTAGCTAGGCTAGACTCAGCCCAGGATACCACGCCTTGATGAACTCTAAGGCCCGGCGCGCTCCAGCCCGGGCCGAAGAGCCCTTCCAGGCCTCAAGGCGGCCAGCCGCTACCTCCAGCTAGTCAGCAGTCCGACTGGGGGTGCGCGGTGCCTGCATATCCGGCCACAGGGCGGCAATCGCCTGGGCGCCGACACGTTGAAGCCGATGCAGCATTTGGTCAGCCAGCCGATGGCGGGCCTCGATGCTCAGGATCTGCTCACCAAGAGTTCGGGAGGCGTCGATGGTGATCTGTGCGCCGTCCGCCCTTTGCAATCCGCTTCGATAGCTTGGTTGGCAGCGATCGAGTGGCCAGGGAAGAAGTCTGCCAAGACAGAAGAATGAAGAACAAGATTAAAGACTAGAGGTCGACTCGACTAGCTGTTGGGAGCTTAAAAAGGAAAATGAGGGAAAGCTCACCGTGGACGAGACCTTCGATCTCATGGAAGCCGGAGACCAGCATCACCTCCTTGTCAGTCCAGGAGGAGCGCTCCCTCGCGAATTCGGCAAGGAGGGCGGTCTCCTTATCCTCCGCCTCTCTCAGCCTTTTTGAGCAGCTCCGTCTGCTCCGCCAGTTGCGTGGCCAGCAGATCGTGCTCCACGGCCAGCTTGTTGCACTCCTCCTCCTTGGCACACAATGCGGTGTTGGCCTTGCCCAGCTGTTGCTGCAGGTGGCGTTGGCCTCTGAAGAAGAAGAAGAAGAAAAAGGCGTCAGCCGTTAACAAGGAAGAGAGGCCGCCGGGGAGATCCGGCCAGACTGCTCAGCAGTCGGCCCGAATCTCGGGGACTACAGCCCGCGGGTGCGCCAGCGTGCCCCCCTAGAGAAGGAAGAGGACTCACCCCGGCTTTCCGACAAGTCGGCGGTCCGCTTGGCCAAATCCTCGACATTGGCGTTGAAGGTGGTCACGCGAAGATTGTGGTAATCCTGTGACAAAATTTCAGACAAGTGTTGGTACTTCGAACTCGCCGATTAGAGTTCCGAGCTGCCTGCTCAGCAGCCGACCCAAACTCAGAGACTACACCCAGTGGGTGCGCTGGCGCACCCCCACAAATAAGAACAAGAAAGAAAACAAAGGAGTACGCGTACTCGGATGGCTGCTGACGATGCCAGATATGCCTTGGTGCATTCCTTGATGGCATCGCCCTCGGCTCAGATCTTAGTTGGACGTCCAAAAGTGCCCAGTTCAACGGGCCCGTCCCGCCTCTCCGCACCCACCCAGTGGGTGCGGCGCTCGTCGGCTCGGTGTCCTGGATCGTGGAGCTCGCGGCGCCGGTCTCCAGAGGGCGCGGTGCCGAGGCCGCCTTCACGAGATGGCGGTGCCTTGGTGTGCCGACCTCCAGAGCCAGGCCTGTCGCCAGCACGTTTTCAGTTGGCGGCCCCGGCGGGTCCGCCGGCTGCACGCCTGGTGCGCTCCCGGACGGCGGCGGTGGCGGCACGATCACGTCTGGCGTGGCAAGGTCGTCGCCGTCCCTCTCCATGATCGGGTTCTCATCTCCGACTTCCCCATTCTACGCCGTGAACTCCGATGGCGGCGGCGCAGAGTTCAGAGGGATGACGAACACCGCCGACTGGCGGTGTGCGGCTTCTTCAGCATGCTTCTTCTCCGCATCGGCGGCCTCGGCTTCCGCCAGCTTCCTCAGGGTGGCAGCCTCCGCCTTGTCAGCTTCCCCCTTCTTCATGTGGGCGGCTTCCCGCTCCTCGCGCACCTCCCGCGCGTTCTGCTCCATCGCCTCCTGGAGGTCGGCGACCGGATCAATCCGCCGGGTGGTCGAGGAGGTCTCCGCCGACTTCATGACGGAGACGGCGGCCGACTTCTCAAGAGAGAGCGGGGCCCCAAAGTCAAGAATATAAAGCAAAGGAATTTCAGACGGAGTCAATGAAGAAAAAGTGAAGGCGCAAAGGAAGGTAGCACTTACGCAGAAACCAGCTGCGGCGTCTTCACCTCCTTGCGGAAGCGGTTGGCCTTTGCGGCCGCTTGGTCGCCGCGGCCGAGCCCTTTGGCTTGTTCTGTCGGTTGCCGAACAGGCTCGGCCTAGCCCTGCGCTTCTTAGCGCCGCCTTGGGCGTCCGGTGCGGCAGACGAGCTCGCGCCCGGCTGGCCGGCCCCTGGCTGGTGGCGCGGGAAAACCTCCTCGTCATCGTCAGGCCAGTCCTCGTCATCGTCAAGCCACCCACTTCGCCGCCTCCTCCCTCGGCGTCATCCTCCAGGGTCGCCGCCCCCAAGTCGGGGTCGTCAACGTCGCTCTCCGCCCGGTCGGTGAGGAATTCGCGGTCCTGCCCCACAGTGCCGGTTGCTGGCTGGAGGAGGGGGTTCTGATCAAAGCTGACTCGTTAGATCGGACAAGACGGACTTGGAAACGAACAAGTCAGGAGAGTCAAAGAAAAAGAGAAAAAGAAACGACTCACCAGAGGCGGAGGGGTGGCACGTGAATACGGCTCCTTGCCGAACTGCCACTCTTCTTTGAGGTTGCAGTTCGCAAGATAATTCACCATATAGGCTACCTCCTCGTGAGGCATTTCCTTGATGCACATCCGACTCGGGTCCCGGTGCCCGCTCATCTGGCAAATCATGTGGGGCGACCTTGGAGTGGGATCACTCAGCGCGCCACGAAAGCGGCCAGCAAATCTGGCCCAGTCAGGCCCTCCGACGGCGTCAGCACTCGGAGTAGCGCGACGGTGTCGGCTCCTGCGGGCGTTAGCGTCTTGGCCCGATACGACCAGTTAGGCTGCCTCCCAGCCGACGGGCCGGCTACATAGGCTGGCAGATTGACCCAGTCGCCCTCTGTGGAGACGCTCTTCACGTAGAAGTACGACCGCTGAAACATATTCATTGACTTTATCAGCTTGATGGAGGGAAACGGGTTGTCGGCCCCCGACCTCCGCACGACGATGAACGCGCCGCACTGAGCCAGCACACCCGTGGCTTGGGTGCCGAGCTTGGAGTAGAAGAACTCCCCCCAGAGGTCGATGGTGGGGAGAACGCCGAGGAAGCCTTCGCACAAGGCAACGAAGGCGGACAGCAGCACCACCGTGTTGGGGTGAGGTGGTGCGGCTGGAGACCGTAGAATTCAAGAAAAGAACAGAAGAAGCTGCTCGCCGGTAGGCCAAGGCCGTGTAGGCAGTGTGAGCGGAAGACGACCCGCTCGTCCTCCTGTGGCACCGGCGAGATTTCCCCCTCGGCGCGAGACAAGCCCGCACGAGGTTCTCGACGGGCAGCCGACGCGTCTTGCAGATGAAATCGACATGATTGTCGTGGACCTCCGATCCGTCTCAGGTGCCGGAGTGCACCGCAGGGGGCATGGAGGCGGAGGAAGAGCTCATTGTGAACGGGGCGCTCATTGAGGCGCAACGGCCAGAGGGAAAAGAAGAAGAAGCAATGAGGAGGCGGGGCGCGCATGCTCTGCCGCTCCCCCTCCTCCCCCTACTTATAGACTCATGGGCTGCGAAGCCGTGGGGGCAGTTGTGGGATCTACTGCGCCCACTACCCCAAGCCCCCCCACGTTTATCGTGCAAAGTTACTACGCGCAAGAACTCCGCGGGAACCTCAACCGTCCACCCCGGCCGCAGCGGATCCGCTGACGCGCCGAGGCGCGGTAGTGGCGGGCCCTGCCGGTAGGCATGTCCCGTCGCGCATGTGGGTAGGCAGACTAGCCCGGCCACTTGTTGCCACGTGACGGGCCTGAAATGGGCGGCGGCCTGGAAGCTTAACTGGTACGCCACTGGGATCCCGCCGGGGCATTGGAAAGTTTTGGACAAGTAAAATTGGGCGAGTCCGACTCCTACCAGTCGACCCGGCAGAAGTCGAACGTGGTTTCACCTCAAGCACTCAGAGAAAGAAACTGCTGAGGCTCCTCAGCTGATCATCTGCGGCGCCTCATCAGCTTCGGGGACTACTATCGGAGTAATGGGCCACGGGTAGGCTAACCCGAGGCCCCGAACCTTTCAAGACACCGGGGCTGACTGCGCCCCTCAAGACGCCAGGATGAAGAGCCGCCTTCTGGAGGCCAGCTGAAGGAACAGCCGACTGCCTGCTTGCGGCCGAGTCCTGGCGGCGAGATCAAGATGGGCCGACCCCCGCCTGGCGGCTTCCAGAGTAGCCGGCCATGGGGAGTCGGCCCACGGCACCAACAAAGCCCATGCCCTCGTCAAGGGAGATGGGACAGGGAGTGGCAAAAGTGAAGCCCACTCCCTCCCCTTTCCAGGGGATGGCTAGGCCACAGTGCACTGTACCAACGGAGATCTCTGTCTGGCGCGGCACTGTTGCCATGCCATCCCTGACGTCAGCGACAGTGGGCGGAGTCTTGCACCCACGATGGCCTGTCAGTACAGTCCACGGATGACGGGCCTTACCGGTCAGCGAGAGTCTAGAAGACGGCAAGAGCGCCACCAGTCGGACCCGAAGGGAGCCGGCCCCGGGGAGTCGGCCTGCCCCTCCCATGGGTCCCACGCGCCATTAACCAGACAAGACAGGGAGTGGCTACAGTAATCGCCTGCCAGGCGGCGGGGCTGTAGCCACGACCCCATGACCAAGCCTACGTCATTAGAAGCACAACTATAGTAATCAGCAGCCAGCAAGACCCGCACGCGGCGGGTACGGCCTGTTGGCTCCGTACCAGACCAGTTGGCAGAGAGGCCGGCAGGAGAAGAGACTAACGGATGGGCCCTGCGCCCAGTCAGTTTACCATTGTACCCCTGGGGGTAGGCCTATATAAACCCCCCAGGGCACCCATGCAAAGGGTTCCACCCATTAGAACTAGACCAGATCATAGAGGGAGGAGAGAGCTAGCCCTGCCTTCTCCTACCTCCAGCATACAGCTCGAGGAGCGCCCTTGTACTCACTTTGCCTTAGTGATCATGCGGAGACCCCACAGAGTAGGACTAGGGGTGTTATCTCCTAGGAGAGCCCCGAACCTGGGTAAAGTACGCCGGCGTTCGTGTCTACGACTCATCCCGCTTCCGGGCACCGGCGACGTTCTACTCGCTCGCACCATGATAAGCCATCCATTGGCATATGTCGCACCCAACCCTCGACAAGAGGGATGTCTATCTACGTGGGATTTCTTTATGAATATGATTAATTGAACTTAAATTTATCATGAACTTAGTCCTGATACTTTTTGCATATCTATGTTGTTGTAGATCAATGGCCCGTGCTACCGTTCCCTTGAATTTTAATGCGTTCCTCGAGAAAGCTAAGTTGAAAGATGATGGTAGCAACAACACGAACTGGGTCCATAACTTGAGGATTATCCTCATTGCTGCGCAGAAGAATTACGTGCTGGAAGCACCGCTAGGTGCAAGGCCTGCTGTGGGAGCAACTCCGGACGTTATGAACGTCTGGCAAACTAAAGCTGATGACTAGTCGATAGTTCAGTGTGCCATGCTTTACGGCTTAGAATCGGGACTTCAAAGATGTTTTGAACATCATGGAGCATATGAGATGTTCCAAGAGTTGAAGTTAATATTTCAAGCAAATGCCCGAGTTGAGAGATATGAAGTCTCCAACAAGTTCTATAGCTGCAAGATGGAGGAGAATAGTTCTGTCAGTAAACACATATTCAGAATGTCTGGGTACCATAACCACTTGACTCAGCTGGGAGTTAATCTTCCTCATGATAGTGTCATTGACAGAGTTCTTCAATCACTGCCACCGGGCTATAAAGTCTTCATGATGAACTATAATATGCAAGGGATGAACAAGACAATTCCCAAGCTCTTTGCAATGCTAAAGGCCGCGGAGGAAGAAATCAAGAAGGAGCATCAAGTGTTGATGGTTAACAAGACCACTAGTTTCAAGAAAAAGGGCAAAGGGAAGAAGGGGAACTTCAAGAAGAATAGCAAGCAAGTTGCTGGTCAAGGGAAGAAGCCTAATTCTGGACCTAAGCCTGAATCTGAGTGCTTCTACTGCAAAGAGACTAGTCACTAGAAGCGGAACTGCCCCAAGTATTTGGCGGATAAGAAGGATGGCAAAGTGAAGTTATATTTGATATACAAGTTATTGATGTGTACCTTACTAATGCTCATAGTAGTGCCTGGGTATTTGATACTGGTTCTGTTGCTCATATTTGCAACTCGA
The DNA here is from genome assembly GCF_018294505.1 of Triticum aestivum. Classification (NCBI taxonomy): domain Eukaryota; kingdom Viridiplantae; phylum Streptophyta; class Magnoliopsida; order Poales; family Poaceae; genus Triticum; species Triticum aestivum. The sequence continues at coordinate 1,823,894 of NC_057806.1, forward strand.
AACAGGGGCCAAGGATTAAACGAAGATTGGCTAAGGATGAGGTGATGATGCGCGTCGGAAATGGTTCCAAGGTCGATGTGATCGCCGTCGGCACGCTACCTCTACATCTACCTTCGGGATTAGTTTTAGACCTGAATAATTTTTATTTGGTGCCAGTGTTGAGCATGAACATTATATCCGGATCTTGTTTGATGCGAGACGGTTATTCATTTAAATCAAAGAATAATGGTTGTTCAATTTATATGAGTAATATCTTTTATGGTCATGCACCCTTGATGAATGGTCTATTTTTGTTGAATCTCAATCGTAGTGATACACATATTCATAATATTGAAGACAAAATATGCAAAGTTAATAATGATAGTGCAACTTATTTGTGGCACTGCCGTTTAGGTCATATTGGTATAAAGCGCATGAAGAAACTACATGCTGATGGGCTTTCGGAATCACTTGATTATTGATAATCCCCAAGTGTAGGGAATCACCATAGAAATTCCCAATGGTGGAAGTGATAAGTATGGAGTGTCGAACCCACAAGGACCTAAAGGTAAGATCAATATTCTCTCAAGCCCTATCTGCCACAGATACGACTCTACATACACCGAACGTTTGCTTCCAACTAGAAACGAGAAATAAAACTATGTTGTGGGTATGAAGAGGATAACTTTGCATGGTATCGGAGAGCTAAAATATGAAAGTTGGTGCTGTTATCATAAAGTTAGAATATATTACTAAATATTATAAATTGCGAATGTGGAATAATGATGGATCCGTGTGCGGAATTGTCCTAGACAATTATTAACAAGACCGATAGTCATCATTGCAATTTCATATAAGAGGGAGAGGCATAAGCTAACATACTTTCTCTTCTTGGATCATATGCACTTATGATTCGAACTCTAGCAAGCATCCGCAACTACTAAAGATCATTAAGGTAAAACCCAACCATAGCATTAAAGCATCAAGTCCCCTTTATGCCATACGCAACAACCCCCTTACTCGGGTTTATGCTTCTGTTACTCAAGCAACCCGCTATAAGCGAATCATGAACGTATTGCAACACCCTATAGCGGGAATCCCTCACGCTTGCGCGACATGGAGGGCACAATAGGACAGCACCAAAATAAAACATACAACTCGTACCAATCTAGATCATCAATCAACCCAAAGACAAAGGATATCTACTCAAAACATCATAGGATGGCAACACATCATTGGATCATAATATGTGGCATAAAGCACTATGTTCAAGTAGGGATTACAGCGGGGTGTGGGAGATTGGACCGCGTATAAGATATGAGGATGGTGATGTTGATGAAGACGATCACCGCGGCGATGATTCCCCTCCCGATGGCACTCCGGCACCACCGAGAGAGAGGAGGAGAGGTTCTCCCCCTTGTGCTTCCTCCTCCATGCCCCCCTAGATGGGGAGAGGTTCCCCCTCTGGTCCTTGGCATTCATGGTGATGATGGCCCCTCCGGGATCCTCCTCCATGCCCTCCGGTGATGATGGCCCCCTCCGACAGGGTGCCATAGAGGGCCTAGATTGATTTCTCGTGGCTACAGAGGCTTGCGGCGGCGGAACTTCCGATCTAGGTTATTTTCTGGGGGTTTCTGTATTTATAGGAAATTTTGGCATCGGTTTCACATCAGGGGGGTCTCCAAGTCGTCCACGAGATAGGGGCCCACGCCCAGGGGGTGGGGGGCGCCCCCCACCCTCGCGGATGGATTGTGACTCTTCTGTCCCAACTCTTTTACTCCGGGGGCTTCTTTTGGTCCATAAAAAATCATCAAAAATTGGCACGTCAATTGGACTCTGTTTGGTATTCCTTTTCTGCAATACTAAAAAACAAGGGGAAAACAAAAACAATTGGACTCCGTTTGGTATTCCTTTTCCGCACGCTTAACGTTCGATGACGATTTGTATTATGAGTTATGTGTTTTGGTGACCGAAGATTGTTCGGAGTCCCTGATGAGATCACTGACATGAAGAGGAGTCTCGACATGGTCGAGAGGTAAAGATTGATATATTGGACGATAGTATTCCAACACCGGAATGGTTTCGGGACATTTCGGATATTTATCGGAGTACCGAGGGGTAACCGGAACCCCCCGGGGAAGTAATGGGCCTTCATGGGCCATAGGAGAGAAAGAGGGGGAAGCCCGCATGGTGGTGCGTGCCCCCCAAGGGAGTCTGAATTGGTCAAGGGGGAGGGGGCGCGGCCCTCTTTCCTCTTTCCCTCTCCCTCTCCCTCTTCTTCCTATTTCCCCTCCGATAAAAAGGAAAGGGGGGGGGGGCGACTAGGATTGGGAGTCCTAGTCGATCCCCCCCCCCTATGGCGCGCCCCTGGTGGGAGACCTCCTCCTCTCCCTCCTTTATATACGTGGGCAGGGCACCCCTTGGAGACACACCAATTGTTCCAAGCCATGTGCGGCATCTCTCTCCATGATTTACTCCTCCGGTCATATTCACGTAGCACTACTAGGGAAATGCTTATACACTGGAGCTCACTAGTAGCGCTTTTTAGAAGCAAGCGCTGCTGATAAATAGCAGTAGCGCTTTTTAACAATAGGCACTTCTACTAATCAATTAGCAGTAGCGCTGTGGATGCAAAAAACGCTACTAGTATAATTGTCAGACCGTTGCAGGCAGGCTAGGTATACTAGTAGCGCTTATTCCTAAAAAGCGCTACTGCTAATTACCTTAGCAGTAGCGCTTTCCACTAAAAGGCGCTACTATCTTAGCAATAGCACTTTCTTCATAGAAGCGCTACTGCTATGTACCTTAGCACTAGCGATGTTTTCCTTCTAGCGCTACTACTACATGTACCTTATCCACCCGTGCGCGTCCCTGCCTCTCCATTGGCATTCTCACTCGCGCAAACCGCTGTGTGCCGTCGCCGTCGTCACCCACCAGCGCCCCCTAAGTAACTCGCTCCCTCCCTCTCCGCCCTCCTCCTCCCTCCGGCGGCCCCATCCTCCTCCCTCCTCCTCCTCCTCCCTCTCTGGCGGCCCCATCCTCCTT